>NC_072736.1:32100856-32220059 GCF_026930045.1 Uloborus diversus
GCAATTCTACTAAAACTAAACATTTGAAATCAAATCATGACTAATATTGACTGTATTATTAGATATCAATTAATACTTAAAGGATTACTTCAAAACCGTTATTATTTTATGATATAAAAACATATTTTTGATGAACCACAAAATTTTGCAATATATGTATGAAAATTTTAAAAGGATTTGTATCAGTTCGTTCGTTGATCTTTGGAGGTATTCATTTTTTGACAGGAAGCAATTATGTAGTCTAGGACGTAGTTAAAGAATTTCTAGATCGGTGGAAGTGCAAACTGAAAACACTTTACAATTTCACTCCACCCCGTCGTAGCTGTGTTTTTTATTATGAACACCAACAAATAATTTACATTACTTACAATAATATTTGCTAACATGGTATAACTTATTTTAAGCTAAACATAATTAAAAATATTTCCTAAATTAAAATAAACTAAATAAAGAAATAAAATAATTAATTACGGTAAAATAAAACTATCTATTTGCTCAAGTTATCTAACCATTTGTTTATAACTTTCTTGATATCAGGTAAATTAAAAAATATATAAAAATTTGAAAAGTTGAATTTAAAAAGTGTAAAATTAAAATGAGAATTTTCCTATGCCAACAGTATGAAATTGACTAGTAGAACGATAAATCAAATTAATTTTATTTCAAGTTGGGGGTTTGTATTTGAGGAAGGGAATATTTCTGAGCTTGTAGTATATTTTATTAAAATCCTACCCGCTAGATTTAAGGCTTTTATATATATATATATATATATATATATATTTTTTTTTATAAACGACGAAACATTGCATGATGATCATTCTAAAAAGTGTTTAAGTTAAATTTGAGATTTGAAAATCATTAAAACTTTCCGAAAGCTAATTTTAGAAAAAATAAGAAAAAGAACAGTTGATAATCTTCCCTCTGAAAAACTTTGAAAGGAAGTTTAATAATCTTGTTCTAAAAATGATGACTTTTCCTTTATATATGAAAAAATATATGAACAATAGCTATTATATTTCCCCTGAGTTTATATTAAAGTAAATAAAAGGAGAAACTTTACTGCAGCCTCTTACGCTAGTCTCAGATTAACTTCTATATTTGGAAAGAAATAGTAATTTTTCGCTTCAATAATTAAGCATTTATTGGAGATTCTCATGTACTGAAATGCGAGTTAAGATAAGGTGCCTAGATATTTGTGTTTCACGAAGTCTAGTCTTCTTTATTAAAATCATGAACTAATTTTGACATGCTTTAAAAATTCTTTTGCTCGCTTTCTCTCTCTTTTTTCTTTGCATTGGTAGTTGGATGATCAATTTATTTCATTAAGGGATTAACTCCAGTATTGGAAAAAGTGATTAGCATTCTTATAAGTTGATGTAAAATTTTCCTTTTTGCGAAGTTTTTCAAGATAGGAGTGAAATGAAAGGTAATGGGAAAAAGAGAAGATATAGTTTGTACTTCGAAATAAATTATGTATTTCTATGAAAGACAATGCCCTGATAGCGCATGTCACAAGTTTTACAACGCTATTGACACAAAAATATAGAGGCGTCACTGCAGGTCATACACAATGGTCACAATCATAAAGGGATAAAATCTGGGTCATAGCCGAATATCCTATAAATTTAAAACCCTCAGTTGGATTAAACTGTCACCTTAAACTTTTCTAATAACATTTAACATAAAATCGCATCCTTGTCGATCGTTTTCCTGCTGCACAAAATAAGTATTTCATCACAAAAACAGACTTAAAAGGAAAAATCGCTTGCGCCTAAAAAATCCCTAAATTATGAATGAAATTTAACAACAAGAAATTTATTAGGTAACTAAAAGGCAAAATAATGACGGATAAAGATAAAAATCCTTGAGATTTTTCTGATCGTCTGCGAGAACGAACTCGCTTTTAGACACGATGAAGGTTAATAACACAGCTTGACTTAGAACTTTAGTTGGCTAGAATTTGTTAAAAAAAGGCCATACTTTCAGTTCCGATACTTTAAAAGTTTCTAACAACTACTATGTTAGGCAAAAAAATAGCCATTCTTTAGATGATATCTAAGCTTTTAATAAGGGATTATGTTTTTTACCACCAAACTTACAAAAAATGCTTAGTTAGTCTTTATGTCCGTTAACTAAAATCCCACGTTAATAACATCAGGCTAAATAGATGCCTTGGAAAGTTATACTTGACTCGACCCCAAATGACACGATTTTCTCGATGCGAATCCAAGTGAAAAATATAAACTAAATTCATATTTCATGTTATTCATTTAAGTATAAATTTTCTAAATTAGAAGTAAACATTCTCAAAATCGATCTCCCTTGGCGCGAATGGGGCTTAAAATTGATAAAGTTTTTCCATTTTGTTATACATGTATGCCAAAATTTGCATGAAGCGCAACCCACTCCCTTGAATTTATTACCACAAAAATGAAATAAGCGCCTTTTATCAATAAAGTCTAAAGTATTGCAGAAACTGAAAAGAGCTTAAACAGTTGAATGACCAGTGAGCCTAAAATAGAATTTTAAAATTAAAAAATAAAAATAAAAAAGGGGCAGCGTAAAAGTAAAATTTTTTAATCATGTTTTCTAGGAAACGTCTTGGAAAAGAATTTGTAAACAACATGTGCTCCAAAAATTTCCCTTATTGCCGTTAATTGTTTCGCAAGATTAGGAATGAAGTTTTACGACAGAATGTTTTTATTTAATAAAATAATGGTAAGATAATCCTTTTTTTTTCTTAATTAGCTCTTTTCACATCGAAAGAAGTTCAATAAACCTAATGTTAATTCACAAGTTCAAACCTCGTTTTCTGCGAAATAGGTGGATATTTTAGATTTCTTTTATTAAAAATACGTAATGGTTTTAAAAGAATTCTTTCAGTTAAAATATATAATATTTGTTTTACTCTGTAGTTATACCTACACCGGATGGGGCATTTAAATTACTTTCCATACGCACTTTTTTTTATATTCTTGAAATGTACTACTGTTTTTTCAAGGCAATAATAAATTAAACGTTATATATTTGATATATTTTATTTTAATTGAAATTTTATAATACAGGGTACTTATAAATTAACTCGAGATGTTCATAGGTATTTGTTCCTACCAAACAAAGTATTGGACGAAACACGGTCAAATTTCATGGGCATACGAAGTAGAGCATTGAATTTTGATATTTAAAACAAAATAGTATGAAAAGTCGCCATCTTTAGGACTTATAGCGCCAATAAATTGTATTACCTTGACTATTGAAGGAGAAAATACCAATTATATTAACAAGAAATTATTGAGTAAAACGACAACAACGTGTATAAAGTACTAAAAAAGTATTAAAATAGAGTTAAAAACTTAGCAAACAGTTGTTTCGGGGCTGTCAAATGCAAGCCCCTTCATCAGTGCACAAAAGGAGAACGAAAAGCCCACACAATGTGGACTTTATTTGTACTTTATACACGTTGTTGTCGTTTTACTAATTTCATAGTACAAAGTTTTCGACTGCTTTTTGAAAAAGAAATTATTGTTTATTAAAAATGAGGGGTTCAATATAACCACCATCAAATTTCAATTAAAAAAAAACGCACCAAAGATTACCACGAAGAAAATAAGGAACAAATGTACATGGAGAATTGGTAACCCATTTTGACGAAGATATCTTAATTTGACAATATTCACGCTGAACGGGGCACCACCCCACATTAGACTTTGGGTATATAGTATGTTAAATGCTACATATCTGTGATTACAAAGTCATTCGCCGTGAACGTCTTACAGCATGACTACAGAGGTCACCTAAATGCAGTCCATGTGACTTATGGGAAGAACATGTTATCATTATTGCATGTCTGAAATTTTAAATGTCGTTACATGCAAGACAAATTAATGCAGTTATGCTCGTAGCCATTGTTAGTACGATATTAGCTGACCCGTGAAAAACATTTGCATTTGACAGCGGCAATTCAAAAATACGATTCTTTTTTATGGTATCTTTTTGAAAAACAGCCAATGAATTCTTTGTTTATTTTTCACCAATTGCAGGGACAAATAGAATAAAATTATGTCTCACTTCTGTTGTTTTATAAAATTTTCAAGAAGCACCAAAAAAAAAAAAAAAAGGAAAAAAAAAACATTTACAATGACACTATGATTTACCATGCTAAAATAAATATTTTCATTTCTGGTTTTAATGCTACATACAGTATGACTGTTGTTCAGAACTCTGCAGTGAACATAGATTGCATATTCTCGGAAATTCGGATCAAGATCAAATCGAGGAAAAAAAAGTCATTTTAAAAGGACAAAGCGCACGATAAGATCGATTTCACGATGCGCGCGTTTCTTACATGACGCTAACGCTAGAACCACCAGAGCCACAGTCTCACTCGCGGGGCGCTATACATCAAATAAATGCTCGATAAAAAACGATTTTTTTTTTCAAAAAACCATCACTTAATGTGAGTTTACTGTTTAATTTTCGCCGAAAACGGTGAAAAAAAATCTTTAAAATAACGCCTTATGTAGGAAGTTTGATGAATTATTACCGAAATTACGGGGTTGTTACAAAAAAAAAAAAAAAAAAAAAAGAACTTTTGAGAAATAATATATATGATGTTGTTAGGCACCGTGGAAAATGCTGTGCATGGTACGCAGCTCTTACCAGGGGAAACCACACTAATAATTTAATAATGAGGGAAAAAATGAGGAGCAATCCAAATATATTTTGGGACACTTTTTGGCGCAAAGATTATTTGTCCTTGTACTCCCGTTATCAAGCAATAAGGTGTTCAAGTCTGCTGAATTTTTTTGGAAGGCCCCAAATTTTTAACGACTTAACGAGCAATTGAAGATAACCCGTGATTTCCTTCTCTGCACATGGGGCAAGACATCGGTCTGCAAAGCCTGCTGCTACTCGATTATTTTGGAGACTTTTCTTAAAATTTTCGGCAGGCTTGAAAACATTTTACATTTCGATAACGAATACACGAGGGAAAATAATCTACTCGTGTAGAAACATGTTTCACTATGCTCTTTTGATTGCTATTTCTTTATTTTTTTAAAATTATTTCACTATCTTATAGTTTCCTAATTAGGTCACCAAAAAGATGAAAATTAAATGTAAGTAAAAATCATCTGTTGTCAATAAAATTGAAGCGTTTTGCTGCAGACCGAGATCAAGTCTAATTAAAGGACTTCATCATTTTATCTATTGTTAGTTTTTTTTTTTTTTGAACATTAAATTTTATTTTAGTTATTTAGAAATCGGCACAGCATTTTGATGGGCTAAAGACTCTTCTAAATACGTAACTTGAGATTATTTATTCAGTAAACTACCACCCATTAGCCAGGGCTAAAGCAGAAATACATGAAATACACCTCCAGCTCAGTCATTTACAGCCTAGGACTGTAGTTTCGTGCTTATTAGCACCCATCAGCCCGGCATAATATATTTAGTCCTGGCTAATGGGTTTGTTATTTACTGAATATACCATGCCTAGCCTTCAATCTTCGAGTTGAACCAAACCATTGCTTCGGTCACTCGTCTGGTGTGTGCTAATTTTATATTAGCTACCAGTTTGTTTGGCACTCTTGGCTTTCTTAAGAGGTTTTATATCTCCAGCTCAGTCACTTTCCTATGCCGGGCTGGTGAGTGCTAATAAGCAAGAAACTCCAGTCCTCGGTTGGAAATGACTGAGCTGGCGGTGTATTTCATGTATTGAGATTATTTAGTTAAATTTGCTTAAATAAATGATATTAGAACAAGATAAAAAGGGAATCAACTGTGACCCAATCTACTCCTATGATTGAAGTCAGGAGGCCTCCTAAGATAAATACAGGCGTCCTTCGTATAACACGGTACTTCTACAACACGGTTTCTATATTACACGTTACCAAATTTGCGATTATTATAACACGGTTTCGATATTACATGGTACGAAACATGAATTTAATACTTCATGGGTTAGATATAACTCGATTCTTATGTTTAAAAAAGATGAAATTTCATTTTTGAAGAATGCGTTCTGTTAATAGTTGATAACTCTAATAAGTTTTTACTTTGATTTCATGAAATTTGGTTTTGATATAACACGGTACACATCCCTTGATTTGCTTTATTTCTAAGTCTCGTATAACACGATTTCGATATAACACGATACATCTTATAACGTGATTTTTTTCATACACATACATAACTAGTATCAAAAATAAATTAAAATGTTATTTAGAAAAAAGTCTTGTTTAACACGGTTTCGATGAAACACGGAATGAATGAACCATGTTATACGAGGGACACCTGTACCCGCTATTTTAACACTATTATTATTTTCGTAACACTAGTTGCAGGTAAGGATTGTACAACATGTGGCTGACTTTTTGTTTTTGCATCTCATTATTCGAAAATTTCATTATCACACTAATATTAGAGGAAAAGGTATGAAAATGGGCCCAGGTTTAAATGTGGGCACCCCTTCCTAGCGGCTATGGAAGGCACTTAAGTCTGGCGGCGAGAACTGTAAATGGTGAGATTTACTAATAAAAATTAGCAGATCGCAGTTCGGAAAATTTTTTTTCAAATGGTGTGGATGCAGCGTGCGTGAGTAATTGTGCAAATTGTTGTCTTTCTGGACCGCAAACTTTTAAGATGCATGTGAAATCGTTTTCTTTTCATGTTTTTGTGTTTAGTTAAAAATGATTTCACAGTGATAATCCGGAAAGCGGTGATCATAAGCTTTCTTTTTGAAGCACACTTTTAAGTAGGCATGCTATTACGTTACATGTGATAGTGGCCTTCATTTTTAGGTTTAGTTTACTGTTTGACCACAGATTGTATGTAATTTGGCACTCGGCCAAGTAAAGATGATTCCATCTGAATGAATCTAGCAGGGGAGAAGGGAAAATAGCGATGGGATACAGACATGCGTTTTCTAATGTCACTAGTGCCTTATTCATTTATTGCACGCTCTAAAATAAAGGGAGGGGAAACAAAAATATTTACTATGGAAACAACAAAACGAAAATAAAATGTTTTCATTTCGTTCGGGAATGTAAAAGCAAAATAGTAAGCTCAATTTTTTGGAGAATAAATAAATCAATTAATTTTTGTAGTGAGAATATAGATCGAACATACTTCAGATTAAAAAAATATTGCCGTGAACAAATTTTTATTTTTACAAAACTGGGATTAAATAATAGAGAGGCAAACGTGCACATCTGTAACAAACTAACTAACAGCCCTATTAACTAATAGATACGTCCATTTCCGCGTATAACCCGGATATGAGCCTTTCCATGTAATTGATGGTTAGACAGTACGTAAATATGGGCTAACATTTTAAGGGTGAACATAATTATACCACCTCTTTTTTAAAACAAAGAATATTTCTGAAGCGATGCAACTTGAATCTTTCTTCATGGAAAGCTGTCTGAAGGCACTCGGGGAGAGGTATGGGTTAAATGTGTAATGTGTAAAATGTGAGCCCACGAATCTTATGCCGGGGCTGAAAGAGCCAGTTATGTGCTTGCGATTTGTGTATATTTATATTTTTCTCCTCTTATAAACAAATTTCTTTAACATTTTGTATCGTTTTTTTCTTGTTTTCAAGCAATTTTCGGTGGCTTTTTTTTGAAGAGTACACTTATTTACACTTCATTTTTTCTAATGTTTTTTTTAACCTTTTTGTAAATTTCGATTTTTGAAATGAAATCATTGACATTCATCATTTTTTTGCCTTCTCACACTTAGGATATGTGTAATAGTTGTTAATAAAAGAAAAAAAAATTCAGAATTTTTCGAATTGAAAGTAACTTTAAATCAAAAACAAAAGAGAGTGCCCACATTGATACATGTTATGTAAAAGATTAATATTCTAAATTTAATTGAAAAAACTGAAAGTTTACACCACCATAACATTTATTAAACTCTTATTACTAAATACACCTTTTCAAAAATACTAAAAATTAGGTGATTACGGAAACTCAAGTCATGAAATAAACATAGCGATACAAAACGTTTTTGTAATTTACTTAATTAAAATGTTACAGAAACAATTTTTAAAAGTTATGGATTACTACAATTACATTTGAAGGATGCACATTTAGGTAAAGATTATAACTTAATGAAAGTAATGTAATATTAAACCCCATACTTTATCCCAATTTTAGGTTACAGCTACTATACGAGATTAGAAAAAAAAAAAAAAGTTCAAAAAACTGAGAAACCCGACTACGGTAAAAAAAAAAAAAAAAAAAAAAAAAACACTAAAAGGTAAGAAACAAGGTAAGTGCTGTTTGATATTACCGTGTTATTTCGTAAAACAAGTCATTTGATACGTTAGATATTCCTTTTTAATTAGTTATTTTGAAATCCTCTGTCATTTTCACATTAATAACATTATAATTCAATTCAAATGCCATTATATCAAACTGACAGAAAAATTTACGTATGAAAGATTGACTTACCTTATTCTTCAAAATCGGATGAATAGTTTAGGCGTTACGGTGGAACGTACGTAAATACAAACATACATTGACAGCTAAAAAAATCATAACCTTTCTTTTTGGCTTCGCCATAGTCGGGTAAAAAGCAACAGCATTGAAAAAAAGATCTAAATCAGCGAGATAACACTCTTGTAAAACTGATTATTTTATTAAACATTAATTACAACAACAATTTAACATAACACACATCAATACTTGCAATATAGAGCCATATTGGTAATATTTTAATGCATGATGAAAATATTTACATTCATGTTATTCAAAGTAACAAAGGGATAAAATTTGTTCGTAATTACTCAAAAAATACACTGAGACACTTTATACAAAAAATATATCAATAAATTTCTATATCAAATATTCACATTAAACTACGATAAAAATCAACAAAAAAAAAAGAAACAAAACAAAAATAAATAACTTTAAATTAATTAAAACATTATGGTTAGTGATCAATATAAACCACTAATGCAGCCAGAATTTGCCTGTTGGAGGCATATGAAATACCTTACTAGGATTGGCCATAAGTGTTAAAACAAAGGATTTGGGGAGGTTTGACTGCCCCTCTCCCTCCCGGGCTGCGCTACTGATGCAAGACATGGGAAACGGAATCAGAGTAATAGCTTTAGTGAATTTTCCTGAAAACCTATTAATCGATCTTCCTTTACACTTCCATTATCTGCAGTTTTCTTTTTTTTTTTTTTTTAACGAGGGTTTATAACTGAAAAAGAAAATGTATATCATAACTGCAAAAATAGACCAGATTGCACCTTAGAGAAAGAATTAGTAAATGGGGGGAGCAAGTCCAATCATTGGCGTAGTAAAAGCTAAGGCCAAAAGCCCAAGTCACGTGACTCAAAAACGAAGAACTGTTGGCATGTTTTGCGTGAAACAAGTGAAAGGAACCTGATTTCTTCCAATGCGTTGCTTTGAAATCTATGACGTGACTTGTGGTCTTGGCTTCACAAATGAATGTCTTCATTCCCTCCATTTTATCTCTTCTCAATGGATTACACAGCGCGAAAGAGACATAGTTGGCAACACAATATCTCTCTTTTCAAGAACACAAGATGGCTAATGCCATCAAGGGTGGATTTATCTTTAAGTTTTGGAGGGGTCCATTTCTAGAACATGCCGAGAAGAAGAATAAGATAGAAAAGCCATCATAAGTGTAATATAATTGCTTAAATAGATGGTCTAGGATTCTGCCCCAGTAATTTATAGAAATTGAAGTACGCAAAACGCAATTTTAGAGAATTTTTGATCGATTTAATGACTGTAATGACCCCCTTTTCCTCACCAACTCCCTGGATCCGTCCTTAAATGTCAAACTCACGCTTAACTCGGGGCTTCCGCGACTTGTTAATGGAGCTTCGCTTTGCATGACTAGGTCGCGGGTTCGATTCCAAGTGGTGCCTCTGCGTAAACAAATAAATTATAAAAAGAAACAACGCCAAGCTTGCGAAAGAGTCTACCTCTAGGGTGCTTTAATTTTATCTTATTTCTTAATGGCATGACATAAAAAAAGGAAGACATAAAAAAAAAATTGAGACAGGTTCCTACCTCTAGGTTGCATTAATTTTACTTAATTTCTCAATGGCATGAAAAAATATAAATAATAGCAAAGTAAAATGGGTTTCAAGATTGAGCAAAACAGAATGAATTCGAAAATGTAAAGAATAAATAAAATGTAAATGAATGCACTCTAGACACAAACGATTTTTAATTAAAAAATATTATTTGCAAACTGAAATTGCAATACAAATGAATAGCATTAACAGAAAAGAAGCATTACAAGAATGAGGAATATTTTTCACCTCATATGACTTCTTTTAGTGGTGAATGCTATTCTACACAGGGCTCGGCATATTTACCTCCCATATTTGGACAAGCCGCCGGGGGAGTAGGGTAGGGATACAATGGTTTAAGTGGAATCGAGAGTTTTTGATTACTGCTTAGGAATTTGCCGTTCTTTTCCAGTTCGTCTCATATGATTCTGCTCCAGATTTTAAAAATAGTTTAGGTATCACACTTTAGATTCACGGGTACTGCACTGAAAAAAAAAAAAAAAAAAAAGGCTTGATCGGCCTCAGACCGTTACAGCGCTGAAAGTGTCGAGCACTTTGTGGCAGCCATTTTTTGATAGGAATGTAAAAACAAACCTGGACATTGTGATATTCACAATTAGTTACAATTAGTATTCACCTTAATTTGTGATCTTCACAAACTAAATATCTTTTCTAGCCGTACGAGATCATGTCGGACAAGTTGGTACCGAATGCAGAATTATTGCTGCAAGATGATCAAAAAACCACCAATTGGAATATGCTCCTCCACAACATATGACGATGCTTATCATGCCATGCCATTGTCGCTACTGCAAATGACTCATACTATACTGCTACATGTCGATACCCCTTTTACCACCGCATCCGCACCACAACTCTCTCCAAATACGGGAGATTAATATGCTGGACCTTGTACATCAGCTGGATTTAAAAAATTGCAGTAATAATAATAATAATAATAAACAAAACAACTAAGATTCCTGTATTAATTTTCCGCAACATACTGATGCAACAAATTTGTCCTCAAATGTTTTTAATGAGATGGTTTCCTTCAGTCAAAAAAACTACTTTTAGTCATTGAAATGGATAGAATGAGCAAGAAAAAATTACATAGACCCATAAAACACTTTAATTTTCCCAACAGTTTTTTTTTTTTAATTAATTTTTCAAAATGTCCGATTTTTCAAACAAGGCGTGGTCTTTATGACGTCACAAATGATGCAATTTGGCGCATCTTTCTACTACGTTTCCACGTTATGATAATAAAGCAGCGAATTAAAATTGCGCTCTACGCTTGCTATCAACCATATCGTTGCCAATACACGTGAGTAAAGATGCGAATTAAATATTTTGTTCTGTGAATGGTAATATTGAATGGCATTTCATCATTCGTGATGTCACACGAAAGAAGTGTAAACAATGAAAGCGCAACGATTTAAGTAATTTTTTTAAAATATTAAACTTAAATAAATTACTTAAAAAATGATCAGATCCTATGTTTTTAAGCATGCTCTTTCAGAAAAAAATACTTTTAAAATTTTGGAAACGACCCCCATTGTTCACTCTTATTTTTGATCCAGTTATGAGCATTTTCAGATATGCCTGCATATGCATTCTATGCCCATAGTGCAAAATATTTATTTCTGCTACAGACGCGTAAAATGTATTATTTATACAAAATCTGGTTTATTTTGTCAAAAACACATTAGTAAGAGTAAAACTCGTTGAAAATCACCAATTTTTCCCAATTTTCCTCACAACTACTGACTGTTTTGCTGAACATTTTTCTCATACACAAGTTATAGCTTATCCACGATCACTTCACCAAATTTACTTTTCATCAAGAATTGCTTTAAGAAAAATTATTTTAACGAGAATTATCTATGAGGTGATCACTTATTTTGACGGCAATACACGAATAACGAAATTCACTCAATTTACAATAACATTGAATTTATAACCACCAAAAGAATTTCAACATTTTGCTCGGAAATAACTTAAAAATCATTTTTACAATTGCCACCTTATAGAAAGTACATTTCACTAACAGTTACTTAGAAGTTGTACTACTTTACTGCCAATCAATTAACCAAAGATAAATTTAAAGATAATAAATTATTTTATTAATCGTCACTTTGTCCAGAATCACTTTGATGGTAATCACCGTAAAGGAAATAAATATTGCCAATAATTACTTGAGTCTCAAAGTGTCTGTTGTTAATTACTATTTATTTGAGATTAATTCAAAGAGAATATTTCATTTTGCAAATATAACACTGGACGACAATTATTTGTATTGTCAATTGTTTTCGGCACAAACAAATTATAGCTCTATTTCAATTTGTTTTTTTACGATTCAAATTGGTAAGTTTTTTTTTTTTTTTTTTTCAAGTTCGATTTCAATTGCAGTTTACTTATCTTACTCATCACAGCGGTTCAATTAAGAGCGAATTATTTGACTAGTTGTAAAGTCTTCTGTATCTTCCTTTTTTTATTAAGGAATAATGCATTAACAGATGGTCTATTTATTTAAACTTTTACATTATATATCTATCAATTACATCCACTTTCCGTTTTGGTTTTAAAACATTGCAAAAATTACCGTCCTGTAGATTGAAGCATCCTATACATGAGTGTTTAGTTGAATCAACTTTTCAAAAAAGTTGTCCGTTAACTAGCTGACCGGTATTTATCTTTGTGTTCACACGAGGCAACTTGGTTGACTCAACTTTTATTCTCGAAAGAAAGCGCACATAAAAAGAAAGCTAATTTCATGCCTCACACCACTTCACACTCAAGGATCCTCCGTACATACCGCGTCTTGTGGTTTAACCGGTTAGATAGGACCCTGAAGACAGCTCTGACTTTTTGAAGCCTAGAAATCCCTCGTCCAGCACTCCCAGAGGTATTGACTCCCTTGGAAGAATTTGTGACCACAACATATTTAACGTGCCCCAGTCCCCATTAACGAACGCGGAGAATCCTTGACCAGCTGGGATCGAATCTTTAACCACCCGGTTACGAATCCAACGTCCTACCGATCAGGCACCGATCATTACTGTTCTTGTCTCACACAACTAAACTAAGCCTTATTTATTCTAGCAGCTGTTCCACAACGCTGTTAAAACTGAACCGAGTTGACTCAATTAATGTTAAGAAATCGCTTGGCAATAATCTTACAGTTGATTCAACTCATCGAGATGAAAATGGTAGCGGCACATTAGGGTGGTTTAAAAATACATGTAAAAAAAGTTTCTCCTAGATAACAGAACACCCCTCATCATTTTTAGACTTGTGGAAAGTAATATACGGGAAGAATAATTTTAGCTTCCTATTTCAACTGAGATAGGTTGCTCAACCCCTCTCCCAAACCGGTATTATTCTCGTAAGTATGGAGAGGGGGTTAAAAAATACAGTGAACTGAAAAAACAATGCTACATATTATAATATACACGAGTAATACAGGGTGTCCTGAAAAAGACTGACTGTATTCAAAAATTTGTAACAGGAAAACGGTTAATGATAAAAAACAATTTCTTGCAGAAAATTTATGTGGTGGGCCGCAAATTTTTTCCCTTAGAGTTCCAATTTTTAGTTCAAAAATGTTTCAATAGATGGCACTGCACACAGTAAGCCGGTAAGTCAAAAAAGAAGAATTGAAATTCACCGTTTTTTTCTCTCCAATTGCGACATGGGATTACCGCAGATGATTGTTTGAAAATATTGTTTTGTTCTTTTGTTCATTATTTTCGAAAAATTATGATGTAATTGTCTATATTTTTTTTGATTTACGGGCTTACTATCTGCAACGCCATCTATTGGAAAAATTTTCAAATAAAATTTGGAACTCAGGGGAAAAAAATTACGGCTCACCACAAGAATTATTTTTTTAATCATTTACTGTTTTCCTGTTATAAATTTTTAAAAGCAGTCAGTCTTTTTAAGGACACCCAGTATGCATATATATTGCAATAAAATAATTATTTACAAAAGAACAGCTGGGGAAATTAAATATTTCTAAATTTGTTACATTTTCTATGCTACTGCTAATGTTAAATAGAGGGGTCATTGAGCACCCTATTAAAATTTGAGTAAGAAGTTAATATTTTTACAGCATAATATAGTAAGTGTAAATTTTATCGACAAACGATAATCGTTTGAAGGATGCCAGGTGATTCCTTCACTGTTCTACCTGGTTACATTTCCGAATAACTACTCGCTCAAAAATTGATTCTACTAAGTTGCCTCGTGCGAATTAAGTCTAATAAAGAACAAGTAGAGTTTTTGCCGAGAACCAATCACAAAATTTTATCGACAAACGATAATCGTGTGAAGGATACCAGGTGATTCCTTCACAGTTCTACCTGGTTACACTTCCGAATAACTGTCAGTTCAGAAATTGATTCAACTTAGTTGCCTCGTGTGAAGGAGTTCTAATAAAAAACAACTACAATTTTTGTCGAAAGTCAATCACAAAATTGTATCGACAAACCGTAATAGTCGTTACTAATAATAAAACTGAAAGTCTCTCTGTCTGGATATCTGGATCCCTCTCTGTCCAGATCTCTGTGACGCGCATAGCGCCTATACCGTTTGGCCGATTTTCATGAAATCTGACACAAAATTAGTTTCTAGCATGTGGATGTGCAGCTCGAAGCGATTTTTCAAAAATTCGATTTTTATATTCTATTTTTTTTTTTTTTTTACATTTTAATTTTAAGAACATATTAATGAGCAAATTATCATAACTTGGACGATTAAATTACCAAATTATCATAACGTGGAACCGTAACATGGGCGAGCAAATAGCCATAGCAAATTTTCGAGAAATTCATTATCAATTATTTGTAAATATACAGGCGAACCAAATGACCTTTTAATTTTCTACTACGGGCAAAGTCGTGCGGGTTACACCCTTACTGAATGAAGTAGACAAAGCAATTTTTTTCCATACTTGTTCATGCTAATATTTTAACAAGTTATTCAGTTCTCATAAAAGATCAAGATAATCATTTTAATCGTACGACTAATTTGCGTTAATATGACCAGATGCGTAATAGTTTAAATACAACTTGTCATTGTTGTAACTGTATTTTCACTATTCAAGATTGTTCTGCTTATAGTAGTATTATTGTAACAATAATGTGTTTCCGATTGCATTTTCCACTTGTTTGACTGCCATTCGTGATCGTAATGCATAAAAACCTAACACTCTGCAAATGAAAGATTTCTCTGTATGGGCCAAATGGATACGATTTCTTCTTCGAGTAGGACCTCTTTTTAAGATAAAAGCGGGAAAAAAACAGATTCTTTGGACTATTTTTAAATCACATAGATGATTGGCATAATCGATATTTACAACATGTCTTCCCTGGAAAAGGAGTCCTTTTTCTTTGAAGATAAAGCTGATAAGCGGAGGCTTGCCGGACTGTCCGGTACAAAAAGAGATGTCCTGTTTGATGAACAAGGGTCCTTCTAAAATAAAAATTGGATAAAATTTAGTAGCTGCATAGTTATGCAAAAAGATCAATCTTATAGGTATTTTTTTGCTTAATAATGATAATAAAAGATTTGAGGAAAATAAAGAATTAGAAAACATTGGTACTTAGTCTGTTGTTTCCTTTCCCTTTGTTTAGCTAAAATATTATTTTGTATCACCGCCAACCTTGCTTCTCATGTTTTAATTTTACGTAATAATGTAACGTTTAATGTTTTTCACTTATTCATAGATGATTTTTTGATGATTTTATGATGATACTTTTGATAGATTGATATGTTGATAGATTTATTTAATGGATATTTTACCTTTTAATTGCATAAGTTTTTATTTAAAAGTAAATGTGGCCATAGAGTAAAAAAATTCTTTAAAAATATACAAAATGTGGGTTATAAAACAAAAGAAGAAACTTTTAGGCGCATTAACATGCGAAGAAACTTTGAGCAAAGATATACAAACCTCAGAGAAGGTAGTGACAATTGTTCGTTTAGAGTTCCTGTGCTGTAGGATGGAGTTGAGGCTGATGCCAGAATTACTATCATTGTGTGCTGCAGGGCCTCTGCAGCTGTACACAATTTTGGCCAAATGCTGCTTGAACAACTTAGTTGTCAAGGTATACAGGACAGGATTCAGAGCGGAATTAACTGGGAGTAGAAAGACAGCTACCCACGCGTACAAATCCTTCTGAATCTCCACACCTGAAATTCAAATAGCTTCTTACTTTAGCGCATCGATGTATCGTATTGTCACCTCAAAGCAACAGTAGGACATCTTACTGTATTCCTATGATCAGATGTCTTACTGTTGTTCTGAGGCGACGAAATGACAAGAGGATTCAAGAAAACTTCTAAAACTCATTTGAAAGAAATTCTTTGACACTTAACGCAAGGATAACGCCGTGGTCTCTGTTAAGAAAATCCTTAATTTGAGTCTCAACGTTTCCTGCTTTGTTCTGACCAGTGGCGCACACAGGAATTTCTCAAACGGGGGGGGGGGGGAGGGGGAGCCCAGGATCGAAGGTCCACCATTCGCATATCATACTCTAACACACACTCAAAAACATATTATTTTAATTTTACCGGTTGTCGGGAACAAAAAACATTAAATATATATATATATATATATATATATATATATATATATATATATATATATATATATATATATATATTGGATATTTATTTAGTATTAGTTAATAAAGTTAATTTATGAATAAAAAATGTTTAATAAAAATAACCAGAAGGCCCAAGAATGAATGCATTTAATTTTCTCATAGTTAAAAATAAAAATAGCAAAGCAAAATCATTATTCTAGAACAATTTATGTTCACATACAGTTCGATTTCGAAGGCGAAGAAAGAGAGGGAAAAAAACATATTTTTTCATTTATTAAACCTAATAACTTTTACCTCTGGAATTATTTTAGGTGTTATATACATAGGATTATAGTCAATTAAAAAAAAACACAAGGACATTAGGAATTGTCCGGATCCCTCGACCCTCCCCTTGTGAGCGCCTCTGGTTCTGACTTCATTTAGGAAATTCCAAAGCAACTGGATATGAGGGAATGCTTTTTCCAATGCTCGAACTATTACGAAATAAAAACTGTGTGAAATTTCGATGGCGCCGTTCGCAGGTTTGCTGCGCAATATCTCTAGTCTGCTCGTCCGGTCGCAATTGCTTGCAGCGAGCACGTAAGCATATTTTGAGCATTAGATTGTGAATTTCATGCGACACTCAATCAATCAATTTCCGTTTGCTAAAGGGTGCAGGGGGCAAAGTGTATCCAATGTACATTGTGTTTTTTAAGTCTTGCACTGAGAGAGAATATGTCTTTAAAACAATTTTTGCACTTATATAAATTTTTTTGAGCAATCACATTGCTTATTGTTCTCATTTTATTGTTTTGATTTTCCTATGATTTTATTCCCCCTCCCCCTCCCGCCTCCCTCTGCAGTACCACCGTCGACCGGCTCCTACCGATGCTGCTCCTCTAGCGAAAATCCATCTCCAGGTTGCGTCCATATCCTACACACACACACACACATGCAAACACACACCTACACACACACACACAGACAAACACACACCTACACCCACATACGCACACACAAATACACACATATACCCACACAAACACACACGCCTATATATACACACTCGTGATTGCGAAAAACATAATTTGAATTCAAAATGTGAAAATTCAAATTAATTATTTTTTTTATTCTTAGCTTATCAAGTTTTTTCTCATTAGTTCAATTATGGCCCCAATAAATTTCGCTTCCGCTTACAGGCCGTGAAAATCGCTGCAACTCATGTTAACAAAGAGGGCGCCGCAGGGAATCTCTGATTTCCATTACGTTACCATTGATTGATAGATGCCAGGGTTCCGTCCAGGGCCTCTTGCGGTCAAAATGGGTGACGTCCAATCAAAAATAAATTAACTTCAAAACTTGTCATTGATTGGTGGATGCACAGGATACCGTTCCTAGTTGCGTCGGTTTAACGCAGAAAAGGGCCATGGTTCAATATTAGCTAAAGGCATGTAAGTGGTACCAGCATGAAAAACAAAAAATGGCGTCTATTAAAAAAAAAAACAACCCCCAGGAATGTCGTGAGGAGGGTTTTTGGCGGTCAATTCCCTCCCCCCCCCCTCCGAACTACTGGTTTTGTCACACATTGTCAATTCTCCTATTACAGTTCATATTCACTGAAGGAATGTTATGATCAAATCCTCACTTCCCAGAAAAGGGATTCTGTCTGTGTTACATAGAGCTTGACACGAGGATGTCTAAGTCCTCATATATATATATTTAACAGCCATTGATCGAGTAACGGTCCTGACGTCATCAACAATGAAACTCGCGCAATGGCATGATACTTTAATAATATACTTTGGTAATATTTGAAATGCAGGGAAGTGCTTTATTTTGACTCGACTTAAATGGATACAGTAACTGAACTGTTTTACTGGTAGGACAGTCATTTTAGGAGAATGAAGAAACGAAAAAGTGTTCAACAGTGAATGATATATACTGGAGTTTAGGGTTAATCTACTGGAGTTTGGGTTAAAATTTCAATATATCAAAATATCATCAAACAGGCTATTGCTTTCTTCAAATGTAGAAGCAATTTCCACCCGTCATATCTTGACGGGCGATTTTCTAGTCTGCTTAGAACTGCGAATGGTGCAAACGTAGAAGTGTATGAACGTTGTGAAATAAACTTTTTGAGATAAGGATCAAAATAAAAGAAGAATTATGTTTAAATTTGAAGTAATTTTTATAAAATTTATTTTTTTCTATCAATGCAAGACTTCACAAACACCCTACTGATCAACACCTCCCAAACTTCATCAAGTGTCATTATGTTGCCCTTTAGTAATTTCTTTAAGTTTTGCAGAGTATCTAGCTTCACCACTGAAATATTATAGCATATTGTTTTGCTTTATTCGAGTAAGAAACAAACGCCACGAAATATTTCAGTACAATAATTTCAGGGGGGGGGGGGTCAAAATTTTGAAAGTATTTTTTTCTGGAAGAGCATGTTTAAAAACATTGGACTTACAAGGAGACGGCACGACCGTGGGATCGGAGATTTGCGTCAATTTTTCTTGTGGTGAAAGAGAACCGCTAATACTTTACGTGGTTAAAGTAATACGAGTACGACACATTACTCAGAAAATTATGAAAAAAATCGATTTAAAGTCGCCATGGTGTCTCCTAGGCGTCTTATGAGTTTAAAATGCCAGTCTCTTGACCAGCCGCCGCGAGCCTAGTTGGTTAAGGCGCGATCTTGTGCTCCAGAGAAAGCACGATCGAATCCCACTCTGGACCTTTTTCTTTTCTCTTCTTTTTTTTTTTTTTTTGCTATCACAACAATTAGTGGTAACGCGTTTCACCCCTATATTACTTTCTGAAATTTATTTTTGCCAAGGATCACAAACTTTTTCATTCACTGAAAAACATTCTTGCTCATTACTCTGTACGGTTTGATTTGCCTAGTAAAGGTTTTTGACCTGTGGTCCCCTTACGTTATGAGGGACATCTGCTCATAAAACATTCGGATCTTTTTTTTTTTGTTTGTTTTCACAGCTATTATTAAAATAGTTTCTCCTCCCTACATAATTTTTAAGAATCTATTTACATCTTTTTTTTTAAAAATATTTTCTTTTTCTTCCAGCAGAACAATTTAAAACAATTCATATTTTTCATCCTACTACTACTTCGTTACCACTAATTATTGTGGTAGCAAAAAAAGAGAAAAGAAAAAGGTCCAGAGTGCGATCCGATCGTGCTATCTCTGTAGCACAATATCGCGCCTTAACCAACTAGGCTAGCGGCAGCTCGTCAATAGACTGACATTTTTAACTCATAAGGTGCCTAGGAGACTCCATGGCGACTTGAAATCGTTTTTTCTCATAGTTTTATGAGTATTGCGTCGTATTACTTTAACCACGTAAGGTACAAGGGGTCCTCTTTCACCAAAAAAAAAAACTGACGCAAATCTCCGACCCTACGATCGTGCTGTCTCCTTGTTAGCCATTTTTAAAGTAATTTGACAAAGTTTAACATTTTTAAACAATTATTTTAATCAGTGCGCAGATTGAAATTCATTTTTTACGCTTCTGCACATGTTATCACAAGTGATGAAATGCGCTCGCTATTGACAAAAATTTTGGTAATTTAACATTAATGTATGTCATAAAGTAGGCAAAAACAATACCTAAAAGCTTTACAAGAATACAATAAAACATAATACGACACAAGAGAGTTGTTACTTTACAGAAGATAACGTGTTGAAGTGTAGGAAAAAGAAACTGAATTACGATATTAACTATAAAAAATAGATAAAATATATGTATTTGTCAACGTCTTGAAACATGAAGTCTTCTTTAGCTAATAGACTGAAAATTGAGTTGATGCGGATTTGATGCTGTAAAGGGCGATTAATATGTTTTTATTGAGTGAAAGATTAGGATTACGTCTGATATGCAAATTCTATGTTAATGGAAACTAATATTTACTCGAAGTGATTTAAAAATATGTATTACCTGCCATGGCAATGACTTTTATGAGGACTATTGGCACCCAGCACAGAAAGTCAGTGCCGACAATAAACGCAAACCTCTTGGCAATGGTTCTATCTTGAAGTTGTTGTGTGGAGCGAAGTCCTATCTTAGAGTGACTTATGGTGAAGAACATTGACAAGTAGGCAAATAAGATGAAAAGAAAAGCAGCCAAGTTGAGCCCACAGAAGAGAAAGGTAGAGTATTCCCAAGCCTAACAAAAATAGATTTTGATATAAATTGACAAGTGTTCACATGAAAAGAAAAGTTTCAGAAAGTAATTGGGTGTTATTCAATTGCTAGTTACCCACAAGAGACAGCCGTAGCATTATAAATCCTGTAACCTCCCGACTATCCGCAGAATTGGGTGGTACAAGTAGCGGAGTGCACAGAAATTTCGGGGCCCGTCAAAAATGATTTTACGGGCCTCCTCCATATTCACCCCCTCCCCATATTTAAAAAATAATGGGCCCTCTTCAGGTTTGAGCCCGGGCAAACAGGTGTCCCTTCTCTCTCTCCCCCCCCCCCCTCTAGTGCACGCCTCTGGGTACAAGTGTTGCGGATAATAAAAATCGCGGATAAACTGCAAAAAGACTAAAATGAGAGGCTAATAATTTAAAAATTGTTCTCATCGAAAACTTGGTTGTACTGCTGCATAATACTTTCTACAAACAGTTAAAAAATATACAGTACAGTTATAGTGAAAAATGTTTTGTATTTTTGCACAACAGAACTTAAAATTAAGAAAGAACAAGCGTATCTACGATAAAAAAAGCACAATAAATAAATAAATAAGCAAATTAATAAATCAAATGAAAACAAGTTAGTTTACAATTTTTCAATCAAAAAAAAAAAAAAAAAAACAGCAATAGGTATTTGCTTTTGCTGCGAAAAAAGCATGTTCCTGATTGTTGATTGACTCGTGAATAATCCGCTCTACAGATAATCCGCTCGCGGATTATCGGGAGTTTCTGTAAATTGACGGTAAGGTGCTGAAGAAGATATGCGACTATTTCAAGCTGTTTCAACTCGAAAAATCAGATCACACGATTTTTAACTTTTTACATATAATACATGCAATGAGTGGGAGATCGAAAGTTTCCCTTTGATTTTTTCTTGAAATATTTTTCTTCACAGATATGCTGTTCATTACGTATTCCTCCCATTTAGCATTGTAAAGTGAAGCACGTAAACATATTGTTATGATTCGCGCAGATGTTTGGGTGTTCACATTTCTCAGGAGATAAAATCTTGACACAACCCTAAAATCTCCAAGTTTGATTCGATATAACACATAAGTAATAAACAAAAAAACAAAAAAAAAAAAAAACAAAAAAAAAAACAAAAAAAAACTTCAGTTTAACGAAAAAACATCGAAAACATATTTTTTTAAATGCAACCTGCATTTATGATTGCATTCATTAGAATGCAATAATTTATTTTATCTTTTAACACCAGAGTTACGGCGGTCTGTGTATACTGAGAAATACGGTAGGGGCCATTTTGATCCTCTGAGCAGAAATCTTCATAGCTCCCTACATAATGTTATATATTTGTAAAAATCAGATTAAAATAAAGATAGTTATAATAAATGTTGTTTAAAGGATACAGAGATTTTAAGGACATATATGAGGCAGTCAGAACCAAAGGAATGTAAGTGAAAAAATTACAAATTTGGTGACAACTAGTAGAAATGATAGGTGAACCTCTCCCCTAACTTAGGTCAAGAGATAGAACTAGTAACACTGGTGGATGCTAGTACTGGGTTGATACATAGTATGACTTAGAAAAAGTTTTCAATGAAAGCCTGCCTAGGATCTCGTCTTTAAACGCGTTTTACTAAAAACTTGAAAATGTCCTCTTACGTCCCTTTACTTTTCACTGCCTCATGTAATAAAGTAGTTTTAAAAATTTTAAATGCACTCAAAATAACTAGCGCTGTTTCATCTGCATTTCAGAAGCTAGAGGGTAATGCCCCCTTTTAAGTACAAAAACATTATGAATACTTCAAGTTCTTGCAATGATATAGTCTAAGAGGCATTTTTGAGTTTCTGCTCTGTTTCGGCATCAGTAAATGTGTTTACATTTCTTTTTTTCTCAACAAGGTCAAAATAACACCTGCTCCCAATTTAATGACAACTACTTAGTTTGGTTTTTAAATATAATACAATTTTCTTGAAAACTGTATACTCGTATTATGACATATACGATGATTCAGGTAACGTTAAGGAATTATTAATCTTTTCGTGAAAATACAGAGAATCAGTTAGCCAAAAACATTTGCTTGGAGTCAAAAGGACCCCTCCTGTAATTCTAGTGTTAAACAATGACATTTACATCTACGGAGATTGCGTCACTATTGTATGTTGCTCTTTCAAAAATACTGCACAAACCACCTTTCTGAATATATTCTCATTGAAATTTACGCTGCTTACCTGTCCAAAAGGATCGTGTATCTGCAACGGCAAGCAAACTCCGTTGTTCCCGTAGAATTCTGTCCCATAATATTCGATATTTAGCAGAGGCAGAGCAGAAAGAAGTATTGCCAAGCTCCAAACTGCACCCATTGCAATGGATGCAGAACAAATGGTACGACGTTTTAGGGACAGAGGATATAGTATGGAAGTATACCTGCACAAAGGACAATGAATTATTAGTTTACAGCTATTTTATAAAACTAAATAAGAATGCTAGTTTTTTTAATTGAAATTTTGCACACTTTATCTCAGTTTTTTTTTAATTTAACAGCACGTAAATCAAATATGAAAGAGAAACTGTTAAAACTCAGCGAATGTGAACTATTATTATTACAGGCTGACAAAAAATAACTTAGACACACATAATACACCATAAGTTTAATGCTAATGAAAATATTACGACTAAACATCAAAATAAATATGAATAAAATATTTCGTCTAATATACTTACAAAATTTTTAAAGTAGCTACCTTTAGGATTAATACAGAGCTTTAAACGTGTCACAAAATTTTTGACTCTTGGCAGCAACTCAGTTACTGACATTTTATCCTATTCCTTGCACTGGGATTTCTTTTGGAATGGTAAATTTTTATGAGGTTTAGCACACACCCTTGTCTCCTCAATGGATCAAACAGAATGATTCATTGGGTTTAAATCTGTGGAATACGGTGTCCATTCTTGAGCTCCAACGAAGTCCGGAAAATGTGTCTTGCACCAATCGTGAGTGTCTTTAGCTCTGCGTGCAGCTCTGGAATTCTGTTGGAAGGTTCATCTTTTGTTTCCAAAGAACTTTTGCGACCAAGGTAAAACAACATCTTCCAAAATGCGTTTGCGACATGTTTCTGGACTAATTTTATCCCCTGATCAACAAAATCAAGTGATATTTTCTTTCTAGAACATATCTCACCCCAAACTATTAGATTGAAGTCGTTGACGCCGTTCAACAGTGCAAGAAGGTCCTGGAGAAAAGGCTGTGTGCTAAATTCCATAAAACTTTGGCATCCGTAAAGAAATCCTTATGCAAGGGATCGAATAAAATATCAGTAAGTACGTTGCGGCCCAGAGCTGAAAATTTTGTCACACATTTAAAGCTCTGTATTAATCCTAAAGGTAGCCACTGAAAATTTGTAAATATATTAGACGAAATAATGTATTCATATTTATTTTTAAAATTGCTCGTAATATTTTCATTAGCATTGAAGTTATGGTGTATTATGTGTGTCTAAGTCATTTCTTGTCATCCTGTAATGTGGTATTTGCAGCTGAGCTCAAAATGAGGTATTGCTTTTTAAATTTTTTCCCCTCTATACAGGAAGTTCCGTTTTAACCTGCAAGACCTTTATTTTCACAACCGTAAGTCCTAGGTGTATACTTTCAATTGCAAAAATGTTCAAAATCAGATTCAGGTTTAAGAAATTGTAAGTTTGAAGTAAAAATTAAAATGAGTCAAAAAAAAAAAAACTTTTTATACGGGCCGCCGTTCCCCTAATTTATATTTAGGGAAATAATCTCCATTGAAAAGTAATTCCAAAACAAAAAGTTTGAAATTAGTACGACCAATACTCCCGATATATGAAACGCAGCGTTTTGTGACTTACACCACTTTTCACTCGCTGTCAATAACACCTTTTGGTGGGAAAATATAGCTTTTAACAAGTGTTTAAAATTATGTATGCATAGGGTGTGGTTTTTCAAATTGTTCGAGGTTTTGTAGTGTATTTTTGCGTATCACGGCATAACATTTACATTTATTTTTGAATAGCAATGGAAACTGTAAGTGCCTTGTTTACTTTGTTGTACTTTGATGACCTTGTTTTGTTGTACTTTGATGACCTTGTTTATCTTGTTTTGTACTTTGATGACCTGTCATTCTTCTGAAAGGGTGATAAGTTTGAATCTCATCTTCTGTATGGTCCCTTAAAACTTTGAAATGGAATATCTCCTTGAGTTTTGGTCGCACAAATGTCAAGTTTTTTGTGTCAGTAATAGCTTTCAATGGAGATTATTTCCCTGAATATAAGTTGGGGGACCTGGGGCCCGTATAAAAAGTTAAATTTTGTATTTTTTGCCTAATTTTTATTTTTACTTCAAACTTTCGCTATCTTAACTCTGCATCTGATTTTGAACATTTTTGCAATTGGAAGTGTACATCTAGGACTAACGGTTGCGAAAATAAAGGTTTTGCAGATTAAAACGGAACACCCTGTATAATTGATTCTGATGCGACTTTTTTAGAATTTTCTAAAAATATTTTTCGTTCACAAATGACCATAAAACATTACACATATTGGTAAATTACGTTACAAACAACCAGCTTGTGACCAAATCATTTTTGATGAAAAGTGCAGAAACGACTTGTGCGCTTAAAGCGACAGTATTTTATCTTGCAATAAAACAGTGTATGTATATCCAATTGTGTGATTTGATGCATTTAAAAGAGCTATTTTACAATTAAAAAAAATCAATAAATAGTTGCTGCGTAATTTGTAATCAAATTCTTCCCCCAATACTAACATATTTTACTCTCGTGAAGTAAATTGAAGTTACTATGAGTTCCACTGAAATATCTGTGTTTTAAATAAAAAGATACCGACAAAAGTTAATTTATTTTTTAACATTTCATCAAGTACTTTTACACATTTAATTTATTACTTATTGCATTTTGGAAATACAAACAAAAACATTGCAAAGACTTCTCATTCCTGGTATTTGTGAAATTATGTTTTTTTTTTTTTTTTTTTTTTCATTTTTACTAAATAAGAAACTCTTTTTAGCTCTGTAATTTTCTTTTCAAGCAACTTACTCTCTTGTTTAAGAATATTTTTCAACAATTGCAGTTTTTTTTTTTTTTCGCCTTTTTTTATGTGACAACAAAAACTGACAATTTGAAGCGAGATATAAAGCTGCAAGACAAATGATTATCTGCTTTCTTAAAATTTTGCTGAAAGAAAACTTGGCTGTAGGTGAGTCTTGAATTACAAAAGTTTAAAAGTTATTATTTTCTTTTAGAGTGTTTTGTTTATAGAAAAACTTATAAAAGATTTCTTCCTGTGCACTTTAGTCTGAAAATTTTCTCCAATATCATATTCTCAAGTTTTTGTGAAAACATTGTTATAAAGCAAATAAAAATGATAAAAATTCAGCTTCGGAGTACACTTTACCGTATTTTAAACGATAATGCCGTTGGTTGTTCTTTTAGTAGGGTAGACCAGAGCACGTGTACGCATTGGGTGCGTTTACGCAGTGCCCTTTTTTCAAAACGAGTTAGAAATGGAGAGCCAACAGCCATACCAGATTGATGCTACTCCCTAGCAAATGTTATCACAAGTTTATGAGCATCAGTCGAGCTTCGGTTTAGCATGCGGATAGAAAAATCTGTTTCCTACCGAGCCGAGTAAATTTTCTGTTGAACGTTTTGAAGCTTATTGTAAATAAATAACGCTTTGTTAAAAACAAAGTATTATATAAAAATTAGCAGAATTTCATCCTTTTCTTGAGAATTGTATTTATATGGAGAGAAAAGTTCTTAAATTTTGTTGCGCGTTAAAAATAAATCCAAACTTGCCGACGGGGCACGTTTACGCATTTTCATCGGGGCACATTTATGCACGTTTTTACCGTGTCTTACTACTCTGTCTTACTTCTAAAAGGGTCCTGGATGCTTTTTTCGCTCTGTACTGTATCAAACCTTTAGTATTTTCAGGTTATTTAGTTTTGAAAATTACTATTCATTTTTAATAAATTAATAGCTTCGTATCTTATAGCTTACAATCATATAGTGTTGTCTTCATGCCTATTCTGCTTTAACTTTATACACTATTCAGTCTGTAATACGTTTTCTTCATTTTAAACATGGTACGACATTACGTTCAAAACACTAACGGAACCACGTTAGATGTCAAAATAATGAAAAAGCTAATCGATATTCCAAATACTTCTTCCACTAGTCCTTCCACATCGTCACATATGACTACTCCAACTGAGACCATTTAAAAAAGTATCACCAAAGCTGAGGAACTAGGAAAGGATATTGAGCATCCTCTTTTTTCTCCCCCCTAACTGATACTCCGATTAAAAAGCAACAAGAGCAGTTAGAATCTACAAAAGAAAAAAAAATGGGCAGAATTTAAACAAAAAAAAAGAGAAATTACTTTAAAATTTACAAGTTTCAATTGAAGCAGAAATAGAAAACATCAAAGAAAAAGGTATGAAACCAAAACCTGCGACAGGAAAAAGTTTGTATACACTCTGTAAAAATGAAATTATGTTTACGAAGTAGAAAATAGTGCTTGCATCTATTGTTTGAAAGCACACAATCAATTGAAAAAAGGACAAGACAGGGTTTAATGCCTTAGATGCCAAAACTCAGTCCCATGACAAGTATGCGAAGAGAAATACTTTATTTTTGTTAGTAAAATCTAACAATGATGAAGAAGATGACTAAATAGTTTCTGTTTTTAATCAGCAATAAGCCCTATGAGTTTAGTTAAGCCAATAAAATGCTCTTTAATTAATTATTTGTGATTTTCTTATTTTCAAAGTGTTTTAAGAGAAATAAAACATTTATATTTTGGTAATTATATCACTTACTCCTTGGTATTATTTTTGCTATGCGTAAACATGCCCCAATCGATGCCTGACTTGGACACAAAAAAAATTTTTTTAGGTTAAAAACACAAGCTGAGCAACAACTGAAAATACAAATTTGGACTTCATTCATTGCTTTATAAAACCACTGTGCATAAAATTTCCTACGTTCAAACATAAAAATTAGAAAATTCATTGAAAACAAATCCTCGTAAACCCTACCCGGTCTACCCCTACATGTTGTTTATGTATAAGAAAACTTCGATTTTTTTTTATTATCATACTCAGATATGCTTTGATTTTTTTTTTCGTGAGCTAATCATAAAAATCTTCAAGAATTTCGGTTCGTAAAATAAAAATAGTTGGTTGCATTTAATTCATTATTTTTTAGGATTCGTGTTATTTGCCAAGCTTAAAACTTTTGTCTCTAATTAACAAATTAATATTTCTAAAAAAAAGTTTCATTCACTATAGTTTTTGGTTCGCATTACATTTTTGAAAAAAATAAGATTTTTCTTTAACTAGCATTTTTGCAAAGCAAACTTGTAAAATTGAAAATTATTCAATGTTGAATATAAAATAATTCAATTGATTTAATCGGTTTTTATGTTAGCTTTTTTTTACCTTTATTAACCTTTTAATTTTATTCGTTTCTTTTAGATTTATTCAAATTACCATTATTATTTAAGCTATCACTTTTTTTTCAAAAACTAAATTAGATCGAAAGGTATTCCTAAAGAAATAAACGAAGTAAATTTCACTTATTTACGTAAACTTATGTTTTTGAAACACTCCTGAAATATTCGCCGACAAGAAGATCAACTTGAAAGCGTTATTTCGAACTTATTAAATAGCCAATCACTTGAACTAACTAACAGATATAACAGTTTCCAACTTGTAAAAACTCAACAGTACCTGTCCACAGTGATGATGGTGAGGATGAGTACAGACGATTCGCTACTTAGTGTCGAAAGGAACCCGCACAAATTACACTGCCAACTGTGTCTCCATCTTGCTTCATGATGAATATACTCTCCTCTAAATCGGAGATCGTAAGCAGCAATCACAAACAAATAAGCAGCCATCAGCAAGTCAGCCAGAGATAAATTCTTTATGTAAAAAGAGTGGACTTCATTGGGTTCTGCAAGCAGTAAGCGACCCACAAGTACAGCTAGATTGCCCAGCCCAGCAACCACGGCCACGCCCCATACGCTAACTCTGAGAACCACACTATCCAAGAGATGGGCAATGCTGCTGATGCCATCACCACGTGGTTCGCAAATTCGAACGTGAAGGGCAAGAGAACACAGATGGAACTCGTCAAAATAACTGAAAAAGGCAGAAATAATTTTATTTCGTTTATACAAACAGGCGACCTAAATATTTTGAAACATTTTAAGGTTTGGACATTTTTGTTATTCCATTATGAATTACGGCAGTAAAACATATATACACTCACACACACACACATGTATGTAAATAATATACAGTCATATAAAACTCAAACGTAAAAAAAAAAAAAAAAAGAATGACAGTATATATAATTAAGGGGCAGTAACCAGTGAGAAAGTCAAATTGAAATACTACGAAACTAAACGAACTTTTAATAAATAAAATCAAGTAACTTTCAAAAAGTCAAACAAAATTTAAATAACCAAAAATAAAGCAAAATTATTGAACTAAAAACCTTAATAATCAAAGTTTAAATTAAAAATTTATATAAATAAAACAAAGAATATATATGTGTGTATACGAATCCACATTTTACGTCGGTTCGAGACCAAATTTGGTAGGGAGGTACTTGGGCACCCGAAAAGGAACGTAAGGGGGGGGGGGGGCTGGTTCAAACCTCCAAAAAAGAACCAAACCGTTCGAATTTTATTTTTAAGATCCGAAAATGGCATTAAATGGCTCTTTCTACCCGAAATAGTAATCCGATAAGTTCGATTTTGGTGCCATTCGAAAGCGCGCGAAAAAAAATCCATAGAGTTCACTCATTTTCTTCGAATCTCATATAAAAAAAAAAAAAAAAAAAAAAAAAAAAACTGTAAAATCACCGGGAAAAAATACAAAACACTGCTAAGCCTAATGGAACAGAAATTTTAAATCGGGAAAATTACCGTTTGCGCGATCTCATTTTAAATTAGCGTGAAAACAATTCAGAAGGTTGCCACTTTTTTTTCTCCACTGTGACCAAATAAAATTTTGTTTTTATTTTGAGATAAAAATTTTCCTTTTTGATTATTATTCGGCGATTGATCTTCTTTCTTTTTTCTTTTGGATTTTAGGTGTTGCGTTTAATTTATTCGGGAATTTTTGATTTGCCGTTTTCTTTCTTTAAAAATGATTATTTTGATGGGAAATTCACAGTATTTTTTTTTCTAATCGAAGCCTGATTGTTGAACATGCGTCACTTGCCAAAACTTTTATTTTCGAGGTAGACCGTGCAAAGCCGGGCAATGCAGCTAGTAAATAAATAAATAAGAAAAACACACCAAAAAATTAATGAAAGAAAGAAATACAGATCACAAAACTAGTCAGACAATCCTGAATAAAATAAAAGGGAGATATAAGTTCATATTTTTTTAAGATTAAATTCTAATAAGGGAATAGTCATAACATCACTTAAATAGATAAATTTAAATCTGTGATAAGTCTTTATTTGCTCACGCATGTGATTTAAGAAACACCAGTAACAAATAATGAGTTTATTCAAATTCTAAAGTACATAACGTTCTTGTTCCCCAAGCAAGATTGCATTTCGATTTTCTTTGCAACTTGTTAAACTAGTGTGTTGAAAGCTCGCTACTTTGATTTTCCGAAGCTTTAGCAAATCGGTATGCAGTATATCTTTAGTGCTTGAAATGCATTTTATACCCCATCCACTAAAGGACCCTGCTGTCATTGAACCTTTTAGGATAAAATGTTAAAAGTTCTTTTAAGAGTAATTTAAAATTTATTGGGATTATACTTCTTAACTCCCGTAAGGTTAGAAATCGATTGCTTCTTCCTGGAGGGATGTTCTGAGAAATGTTGGAAAGAAAAAGGAACTAAGTATTGCAAAAATTCGTAGTTAGAAAAAATCGCAAATGCACACAGCAGTAAAAAAAATGTAATGTTTCCCCAAAAGCTATTTCACATATTCCTTGAAACAGCTATATTTCCCTTCAACATTGTTAATTATGCATTGATGAAATACGTTTTTGTATATATGTTTTTAATTTTTCCGAATATTATTTTAAAAAGAACTTAAGTTTCAATCAAATGTTGCACAAACATTAAAACCGCTTTTGAAGTAACTATTAGTAAAAAAGCTTTCATCAAATTAAACAAACTTATTACGCTCAAAGTTTGTACGATAAGTATTCGAGTCTACTAGCGAAATTAACTGCTTATGATTTTAAGTCATTTAAATAATGTTACAATGCGTATTGCAGAGCATTTGTTATACATCATTAGTTTCTAAAAAGTTTGTTTAGAAGTGGAGAAAAAATAAGGTGGCACGACATAAATGTAAGTTAAATGTCGATTTATAAAAATTGGTGTTCACAACAAAACAAAATCAACGAGAAAAATTATAAAAAATGCACAAATAAATTCTTTCAACAAAGAATATTGCCTTATAAAACACAAAAAGAAAGTCAAATAATGTATGATCCTGTTTTAGGGTTCTTTTTTTTTCTTTTTTCTTTTTTTTTTTTTGTCACAATGCTTCATATTGTCTCTAAAATACAAAATAAAATTATTTAAAAAACTTACATATGTTTTAACTGCCGAAGATCATCGAATGTTCCTATCTGTAGACTTTTCAGAGAATTCTTTCTTAAATTTCTAGGAAAAAAACAATTCATTAAACGATACTTAACTTCAAGATCTTAAATTCTAAGATAAGCTATATTTATTAAACTTATTTATTGTATCTTTTGCATCACGTATAAATTAATTTTAAATCATAATGAAAATTCATTAAATGAACCCCGTTGAATTCCAAAGCAGGTGGTGTTATTGCTAAAAACTGAAACCAAGAGTGTTATTCAATGCTTTCTCTTTTAATTTGAGTTTATATTGATTCAGAAAGGAAATATTTATTTCAGTTCAATTCCTCTTCGCATCTTAATAATATAAAATCTTATAACCAGGGCTGCGGAGTCAGAGTCGCAGACTCGGACTGATTTTGGAGTAGGGGAGAGTGTTGTACCTTGGGACACTTTTCATATTTTACGTTTTTACGTCAATGATTTAACTTAAATTAAAAGTCTCAAAGCTACTTTAAAATACCCCAACATATTTCTCTGCAATATATATAGATTTTTTAAATTCAGGCAGTTTGAAAATAAAATATTGTCAGCCAGTTAAAGTAAGAGTTCCAAACTGTTCCAATGTAACACATCCTTTTGTACCTTGGTAACACATCATGTTGTACGATGGGAAACTTTTCATGATTCAGGAAAGAGCCATATACCTGAACCAATTTTGCACCAAAAAAAAAAAAAAATCGTGGTAATGAATTAAATCATAAGTAATGAATAATGAAATGTGAATAATGAATTAATGAATTATTATCCAACATTAAATTTGTTTAAATGACTACATCACATTAGAACATTTTTACATGTCTCTAAACTTATCCTAATTATTAAGAACCATGCATATGTTGTACCTTGGTACGCCTTCTACACCACAATATATTTGGCTGTGCTAAGGTACAATCCCCACGTGGTTTAAGAAAAACCATAATGGTGGTCAACCTAGATGCGCTATCATTATTTTCTCTTAACCAAAATATTTAAAGTACTTTACCAAAATGAAACTCAGTTGATTAGTTTTTCAAATACAAAAACAGAAAATGAAATTGAAATGAAAATATTTACTTTGGCATCATGAAATTTTCTTTTTCTCACAAAATTATCAATTTAACCAATTCTATGCTGATTGTTACTATGGCACCATTTAGTGGTGAAGGTTACTATTAAAAATTAGAAAAAACAAGGCTGCTGAAAATACATTCTTAGAAATTCGCAGTGTCTCATGGTACAACGTAACCCTATGTATAAATTAATCATAATGAAAATCCATTAAATCAACCACGTAAAATTTCAAACCAGGTGGTATTATTGGTAAAAACTGAAACCAAAAGCGTTATTCAATGTTTCTTTTTATTTATTTATTTTGAGTTTTAAATGATTCAGAAAGGAAATATTTATTTCAGTTAAATTCAGAACTCATTTCATAATTGGCAGAACCAGAAATGGAATCCTCTTTACATCTTAATAATATACAATCTCATAACCAGGGCTGCGGAGTCGGAGTCACAGACTCGGACTGATTGGCGGGTAAAGGAGTTGGAATCAGAGTCGGGAGTCGGAAGTTACAAATTCCAAGAATTGGAGTCTGTCATTTTCTCTCACTGCCACCACTGCGGAGTCAGCGTAGGAGTTGGATTGATTTTGGGGTAAACGAGTCGGAATCGATTGGTTTCCCTCTCCTCAGCCCTGATTATAACTATAGGAAAATCATTGTGAAATAAATCATCTCCAATGAAAAGGAAACATTAATAATAAAAACAATGCAACCAGATATGAATTTGCAAAAATTTGCGTATAACCGTTTTGGTTTTTACGGGTAAACTTTCGTTAATGCTCAAAGGCGTGAACTTTAAGGTGATAATCACATAAAAAAACTTGATTCCGAATGCAACATGGCCCTGTATTAATTTTTAAATATACATCAGAAAACGCTTTATTCTACAAGCAGTTTAGAAGTTTGGAATAGATAGAAATTAATTTTAAAGCGAAAGTTGAAATCATGTTTTTAACGTTATTTATCAAAACGGGTGCTTTACTGTCAAAGTTTCCATGCATACTTATCCATACGGTTCACAAAGCGCTAAACTAAATTGTAAAGAAAAGCTTTAAGGGATGCAAAAAAGGTCATTTGATGTGAAGGTCTGGCAATATTTCTAAAGTAGAACACTAGGCAATGAAAAAGAAGTAGTGCACTTTTCAGAACAACTTCCTACAGGCTCTCTCCTGTTAATGCGAAACTATGCTTAAAGCACGGTTTACGTGCTTTAAGTTTTTCATTATGATGTTAAAATAAATGATTAATTAGCAACCTGCTGCATTTCATTTGCAATATTATATATTTTGCGTAGTCATTTTGGTGCCTCCGTAACTCGGTGGTAAAAATTACGTCTTCTAAGCCAGAAGTTGCGGGTTCGACTCCCATCGGTGAACTGGGTGTTATTTTCTTTTCTTGCGACGTAAATCTTTACTGTGTATATCCGGAAGCAAAGCGCATGGATGTGAAGTATAACTTCTGTATAAATAAACAGATGAAGTCTCTTTTTTTAGGATATTTTTTGAATATCCGAAATCAAAAGTTAACAGTTTCCTTAAACTTTCTATACTCAAGCATTTGATGTGAAAATACACGCTTGTGCAAATTAATGGAATCAAGCCAATTTTATTTTTGTCAAAATATTACCTTTATTTACACCATTTAATTGTAAAATCACCACTTAGTATGACCCCCCCCCCTTTTTTTTTTGTCCTGCACCATTTTTACTCTACTGGATATAGTGTCAACTAGAGTTTTTTCACTTTTCTTTGAATTCTTGATCTCTAAACCATGTTTTTAGCAAAGCGCAAATAATTTTTTTCTTTTCTTGCGCAATCAGATTTTTACTCAATGTCACAATGGCCTGCCTCTTCCGTGGAGAAATATAAATGGCTAACAAGAAGATAAAAAGTGACCGGATTGAGAAAAAACAGTAAAAATATGTAGAAATTTATAACACTTAATAAAACACGATGTTTATGACAAAAAAACGTGAGGTTATAGCGCCTAATCAACCGGTAGGATAAACAACAGTTATAAACAAATGTTGAACAATCTAAAATATTCGAAAATTAAAAATTCCCAACTTGATTTTATTAATTCTCAAACGGGTGTATATAAGCACAAACGTCAATCCTTTTCTTGAAAGAAAATATGTCATTTTGCTTTAAAACTACTCACAGGGATTCCAATTTCGGCATCCATGAAAAGGCTTGGCGATCGATACTTCGAATATCGTTTCCATGAAGATCTCTGAAAATATATAACACTTTAAACGTTGCAAAATATATCTTTCATGGAAAATGTATATTCGCAAAATGAGTAAGTAATTAGTGAATGCAGTCTATTTTCGTCCAGAAATTCGAATCCGTCTATTCTAAGGGAAGATTCTTTTAGATTGTTTTCAAGGTAATTTTATTTGGACGTTCAGTAACATGGCTTGAATAAGAAGCTAAAAAAGGAAAGAAAAAAGAAAAGCAAAATATTTTTTTTGCAACTTATTATTTTGATAGTATAATACGAGAACTTGTTTGTGTTATTGAATGTTATATTTTACTAGTTTTATTGAAAACAAAAAATTTTGATATTTTTTTAATTAGCAAATATATACACGGAGTTCGTAAAGTATATGAAAAATTTTTAAAATTCATGAAAAACAACAAATAATCGTATTAATACGTAGTTTGTGCCATAATACTTTATAGGTTGAATTTTTTTATGACATCGTAAAAAAGAGAAAAAAAAGAAAGAGAAAAAAAAAGAAGAAATTATAAATAATTTCCATTGACGATTGTATTGCCACAGAAAGAATTTGTTGTTCTTATCGTGACGATACAGCCGTCAATGTAAATTATTTATGATTACACTTTTTCTTCTTTCCATTCCTGTTTTTTACGATGTCATAAAAAATTCTTCAAACTATAAAGTATTATGGAGCAAACCGTGAATTGATACGACAATTTTTTGCTTTCTATGAATTTTTAAAATGTGTCAATTATTTTTCTAATTTAATGTGCATGTGTCTAGCAGAGAGTAAAATAAAACGGTTGTTCTCAAATGAAAGTTTTTATTATTTTTTTCGCTTTTAGCCGATTAAAGTCGTAAAAATTATATTTGCATTCATAATTATTAGCTCATTTCCAGAAATTAAATAAACATTAAAAATAATTTACAAATACTTACAGTTTTAGTAAAGACGTCAAGTTTTCAAAAGCAAACGCATTCAAGAAGTTCAAGTTGTTTCTTGCTATAGCCCTTTAATTGTAAATCAACAAATATGGTTATGAACTTCATTTTAATAATAAAGTAAAGGTATGTTATTAAAAATTAGCATAATTATTCCTTAAACGATAAAGAAAAATGTATTATGTATCGCTTGCGAAAGAAAATTTTCAGGGAGCAACAATTCGAAGCAACTTTTTAATATAATTAAAGCAAAAAAAAGTAAGAATGTATCATGAATAATTTCTTTATGGTTAATAATTAACATAACAACGATAAGTTCTACTAACTAAACGAGTTATTTTCCCGTATTAGTACTATCGAATTTTCTAACAGTTGAATCTCTTTCTTAATTAGCATAGGCTGAAATTATTTCTGGTGTGCCTTTTCAACGACTACAACCATTTTCTGAAAATAATAATGTTTTTATTTTATGCAAAAGGAAAGCGACTAGTCAATGTAAAAACGAAATCAAATTAATTCCTCCAGATTATAGACGACATGCTTCAGTAGTTCCAGCTACACTGTTAAAACTACAGGATGCATTCGGCACCTTTCAGGGGAGAAACGCTTGTTCACCAGCGGCACCCAATACGGAGCCGAAATCGCACCTCTAAATAAGGTGAAAAACAGGCACCTTTTAAAAACTAGACAGCCGGAGTGAAAAAAAGGAACCTTTTGAGAGAGAAATGGCACCCTTACTATAGATCCTCCTCCCCCCTCCTCCGTATTGAGTGCGTTTTTGAATACAGTTGTGTTTTTTTTTTTAAGTTTTGTTTTGATTTATGATATTCTTCGTTTTGGACATTTTTCACACTGAACTCGATACTGGAAATGATTAAAACATGTAATTACAGCATTTGATCATATTTCAGAGTTTTCAACACAAGTGCTCATTGCTCTAACTCAGTGTTTCTCAACATCTTTTGACTCACGAACGCGGTAAAAACAAATGAAAAACTTTGCGAACCAGTGAAATCTTTATCGTTTTCATAAAAATTCATAAAATAAATAATATTAATAATAACTCTGGGGCCGTTAAAAACATGTGAAAATTTCAGAGTTCTGACGATTTTTTTTTTTTTTTTTTTTTTACGAAAAGTAATGTTAAGAATTAATTAAACAATAAATATCTACCCATTCATTTACTTGGTATCAAAGATCTGTCACAAATCGTTATAATTTAAACACGAGTAATTATTTAAAACATGTGAGAGATTATACATTTACTAAAACATGACGTATTCCGAAATTGAAACATAGCTGTACTTATGGATTATTTACATGAAGAGCTAAAAATATTCAGGGATATTACAGTTACGGAAAAACAAAATCGTTTCATAAACGTTAATCAAGAGTAACAAAATAAAATGCACATGAAGTTTTTCGATAGTTAAAAAACCAAAAGAAATTTTTAACGCTATCCAGACATTAACCGCTAACAGGAAATGATTCTAACACTTGAATGAAAAAGCCGAAAAAAAAAAGAGCTAGACTGAGGGTTTTTTTTTTTTGGTGATTAATAAAAGCTGCTTATCGAGTACTCAAGAAAATAATGACAGGATATTTTTAGTAGCGTTTTGAATGATGGAAATTTCACGATAGTAACGGTTAACGGAAACTAAAAGACAGTAACGGTAACTGAAAAGCAATAAATGCACTTTTAAACACTTAACTATGTTTGAAAGCCCTAAAAGCTACAAAGCGATCAAAAGCTGTACTTACTTGTTATTTCGGATAGTTAATCCAAGAAAAGTTGTGTTTTAACCCAATAGTGTACTACATTCAATGTGAAAGACACACAAACGCAATCATCATTTGTTCGCCATATTGAGGTGGTTCAATGTATGTCTAAGGCAAAAGCGCATGCGCAATGAGTCTGCTATTGTTCGTTTTTTGGACATTACAATCCGCTTCAATACCCGTCGGTTTCTTTCACTGAGCTTCTCTTTCCGTCCACTATTTTGCTTTGCTGAGCTTGTCTTACCGCGCTGTGTGTGTGCTGTCATGACTTTAGATACTGTACCTCTAGAAACGCCAAAAACTTGAGATGTTTCTGTTACACTTGCTCCAACTAGACGCGCTGCAACAATATGGCCTCTTTTAAAATTTGAGAGGTCCGACATTTTACGCGCTTGAAAAAAATTCAAAAATTTCAGAACTTTAATTAAGCCACCATATCCTACCAGAATATGTACATTGCTATTTATATTAAAAAAATCAGAAATCTAGTTTTATTCTTTTTATTACTTACGAAGCACAATCAAAAATCACTTTTATTTACAGATGTTTACATTATTTTGATAACTACCAGTATGTTACTCGCAGAAATTGGACACATCAGGTGCCTGTTATTTTCCAGGGACGTTTCTGAATCATTTTACAGCTCAATTACCTCAGGAAAATAAAAGCATACTTACAAAGTAGTCAAGTTCTGTAGTCCATGAAATGTGTAGGAATCAATAGCTGTAAGTCTATTTCTCGACAATGACCTAAGGAACGAAATGGAAATGTTGAGAATAATAAATAAACATTTTAAAAATAGGGAAAGAGCAATTAATCACACTTGTTTAAAGACATTTCTGTTTCAAAAGTTTCAATAAAACTTAGGCTGTCGTATGCATATTCTTTACAGGGTTGCCAGACGTCCCGGATTTCAAGGGACAGTAAAGTATTTTGAAAAATTGTCCCGCGTCCAGAGGAACTTCCACACGGGACGGCTAAAGTCCCGTATTCTAACTGATGACAATATTTTACAAAACGAGACATTATTTTAAGGGAAAAAATAAAGTAAAACAAAAAATGAAATAATGAGCAATAAGAAAATCATGTGGCAACAAACGCAAAAATTGTTTTTGCTTTGATTCGGTTTGTATTTGCTCATTGACTAATCTTCATATATATAATAGCAAATGATTGAGTAACGCTCCTGACGTCCTCAACAATAGAACTCACTCCACGTCATGATAATTTGATAATATTTTTTCGTAATGTTTGACATGCAGGGAAATACTTTATTTTGACAGGGCTAAACTGGATCCGATAACGTAACTGTTTTAATGGTAAGATTGTCATTTGAGGAGAATGAAGAGTGGTCAACAATGAACGCTATCAACTGGAGTTTAGGGTTCATCCACTGAAGTTAGGGTTTCCATTTCAACTAACAAAATATCCCCAAACAGGCAATTGCTCCTTTCAAATGTTGAAGCAATTTTCACTCGTCATACCTAGACCGGCGATTTTCTTGTGTTGGAAATGTATCTGAGCGCATGCATCGTCAATCGCATTGAAAACGATTTTTACACTTTGATAGGCGACATTTAATGCTTTGCTGTGATCGAATTTTCAGATTCATCATGAATAAACGTCCCAAGAATATCCCCCCCAACTCCTTTTCGCTCCTAGAAGGCTGTCCCGTATTTACTTTTCTTAAATCTGGCAACCCTGTTCTTTACTAAGCAGTTTTTAAAACTTGGAGATTATTTAACAGACATGTTAACGAGAAATGACTTGCTGATCATTGAACTTAGAAGCATATATATACAGCTTTAAATTATTAATGTTAAGCATAAAAAGAAAATGTTTTTGTTTTAATTTTGTTTTTTATGTGGTTGACATTTACATATAATTTTAAAAAAGACTTGTAAAATAATTTTTAAAAATTATCTCCCTCTTTCAAACTTATCAAAAGTAAATGGTTTGACTTACATCACTTGAAGTTTGTTCAAATTCTGAAAGATGTGTTCAGGTAGAAATTCCAGATGATTGCCTTCGAGCCACCTATTATATAAAAGGTATTATTTCTTAAATGTAGTTTTCACACACACAAAAAAAATTCATACTTTTTTTTTCATTAAATTTACCTTAAAACTACTTATTCAAAAAATTTACATGGAATGGACATTATTTTACAATTTTTGAGGTTGAAATTTCACGACTGGCTTTTGTTATCTATGCCTATAACTTTTCTGCTAACAAAATTTCTCAAATATGTATTCGAGTTGCTGCTTACTCATTCAGTTCATTTAGAATTAGTGCATGAAATACACCGCCAACTCAATCAATTAGGGCCTGTAGGGCGGTAATTTAATGAGCATTGCACTTAGTAGTTTAATTAAAAAACAATGATTTTGCATTCTTAAAATAAAAAAAAAACTAATCAAAGGAAAATTTTACTAAAAAAGAAATGTAAAACAAAACCAGTTGTTTTATTAATATATTTGTATTTATTTCTTATGAATGTATTGAAATAGAAGACTCACAAAAAAAATCACTTTAATAAGTAATTTGAAAGGGTTTTATTTATAAAAATAAGCTGAAAGCATTAGCATTAGCAATGCTTTTTGCTTTATTGAACAATGTTTTATTCCTTGCATAAGTAATGTAAGTTTCCTATTTGTAATTGAATGATGATTTTCAAGTTTGTACGTTTATTTTTGTTTATTTATTGATAATATATTTTGAAATGAAATTAAACACTTCTATGATTTCAGTCCTAGAAAGTTAAGCAATGATGCTACGAGTTGTTCTTGGGAAAACACAAATGAAATTCAATAAACTGCATGATTTCCGGTAATACTAGGGTTAGTCATAGGTTTGCAATATGTTACTTCATTGTTAACATTAGAAACCCATCATTCTAATTGTTATGGTAATTATGATGATTATTATGATTACTACAATGAGAACTATAGTTATCATTAAAAATTGTATTGTTACCATGGTACTATGGCCTATCATAGTACATCCTATCTCGAACTCATAGAGTAAAAGTTCACTAACAAACTTAATGTGACTGCTAATTTTTAGCACGGTCATATCACATTCCTTGAACCAGAACCCAATAATCTATCCAACGTCCAGTAAATTACCACCCATTAGCAAGGGCTAAAGCAGAAATACATGAAAATCACCGCCAGCTCAGTCATTTCCAGCCGAGGACTGCAGTTTCGTGCTTATTAACACTCATCAGCCCGGCATAGGAAAAGTGACTGAGTTGGAGATGCAAAACCTCTTAAGGAATATAGGTCTAATAAGGAATCAGGAATAGAGATCTGTGCTAATTCTATATTAGCTACCAGTTTGTTTGACACTCTTGGCTTCCTTAAGAGGTTTTCCATCTCCAGCTCAGTCACTTTCCTATGCTGTGCTGATGAGTGCTAATAAGCATGAAACTGCAGTCCTCGGCTGGAAATGACGGAGCTGGCGATGATTTTCATGTATATCCAACGTTGTTTTGCATAAATAAACAGTTTACCGGATGTCTTTACATCCAAACATTCCCATAAACTTTTACCCGATGTCTTTACACCCAAAAGCTCACAACTTTGAATTGAAGAAGGGGTTCCTGGAAAACTCGAAACACGTGTATTCAGTAATCCGTTTATTTGAGCTAAACAATGTTGGATATTTCCTGTTATTTCTCAGCACAAATGTTTTTTTTTTTTTTAAATTCCTCAGGACCAAATTGTACAGGGTTCGGAGAAAGTTCCCACTATTTTGTTTAAAGCGTTTTTTTGGCATTAAAATATATTTGATATATTTGCCACATATTGTTTATTGGCATTAAAAGGAGGTTTAATCATTTATTCTTTGTTAGTTCATTGAGTTAGTGAACTATGAGTCGTGAAAATGTGCGTGTTACTGTCGTTGAATTACACAAGAAGGGAATGAAATAAGGGAATAAAAACAGCCGATATTATTCGAACGACTGGATTCAAGAGTAAAACAGTCGGCTGTGAAACGCTACAAGGAGACAGGAGGGACTGCCGAACATCCACGGAGTGGTCGTCCAACCACTACAAAATGCCTGGAATGAGATAACGGTGGATGTGTGTGCGAGCATCATCGGCAATTTCAGACTGCGGCTCCGTAAATGTACTGAAGTCCAAAGAGCCAATTTTGAACAATTGTTACAATTTTTTGTTTACTGTTATTATTATTGTTTCAATAAAGAGTTTTTATTGCTTTAACTTGTTGATTTGTTGAATTATATGTTAGTTACTGCCTATTGAAATATCTAATAAAATGGTGGGAACTTTCTCCGCACCATGTATTGTGAAAAGTTAGCCTAAATGCCAGTGTTTTTTCTTTATTTGTAAACTTCCGCACTTCCCGCATGTGCTAACAGTAAGTTGCAAAAATTCATATTGGTTAAATATTGCAAAACTTATGACTCACCAAAGTACTTATTATGTAGCCTAAAATATTAAGGAAACATAATATTTTTAGATGCAATATGCCAAGAGCCCGGCTATGACATCCTGATACTGGAGTTCCGTCCATATTATGGACTCAGTAGTCTAGAATAGTGAATAACCAAGCTGGACTCAAATGTCCTCTCATTGAAGCTCAGATGCCATCAAATTGGTAGCTGAAACAAGTTTAGCAAGCCAGCGAGAATTTTAAGCAATGGTGCGATTCAACTCACCGGTTGAAGGCAAAGATTAAGTATTAAGCAGCAAATTATAGCTCTTAAGCCAGAGCTAAGTAGAACAACATGCAGTATACCGGTAACCCAGTTATCACACCCAGATACTACAGTTTCTTATACATTAAGGACTCATCAGTCTGAAACAGTCGAAAACCGAGCTATTAGCCAGTATTTTGCATGTAATTCTGCCTCAGCCCTGGCTAATGGGTAGTAACATTATGCTTATTAGTTTGAATATTTGTCATCGTTGATTATTTCTTCAATTGTGTTTAGTAAATATTTTCAACTTACAGAACACGAAGATTCCAAAGGTCATCAAACAATCTGAAGGGTAAACTACGAAGCCCACAATCACGAAGATCTCTAAAAACATAAAAGTATAATTTTAAAAACAAAGGATCATGTTATTATTAGACTAATTATTTATCTTATAAATAGTATTGAACATGTACTTACAATTCTTCTAAATTAATTAAGTTACTAAATGCTGCAGGTGATAAAGAATTGAGTGGATTATGAGAAATTACCCTGAAATAAAATAAATCAGAATTAATTCATTGATTTTAATTAGAGCCGCTATATAGATAGGACGACGCATCAGCTTAAGTTTAGCCATTTTGGATCGGATTTTTCACTGTTGCACTGTTAGGGTTACCACAGCAAAGTTTCGGATTTCGCTAAATTCGCCGAAAATAATATTTTATTTCACGGGCCGCTAATAATTGCCCACAATGAACAACACCAAACGCGATTACTCGCAAGAAAAGACAATTACTCAAACACGCGCTCCGATCCAAAATGGCTAATCTTAAGCTGATGCGTCGGCTCGTATATATAAGGGCCTTAATTTTAATAGCACATACGCAATACATCATAAATGTCTAAAACATTTACTAGTTTCTTCCTTTTTAGCCTTATTTCGTATCCGTCTTTTAGTGGCATAAAACGAGTCATAAAGTAATCGAATAACAATTTTCAAGTTACACGACTTTTTACAGTGGTTAAAAAGTAATGCGGGTTTTTGAAATATATAAATTTGAACAAAGTTCTGTTTTACATCACTAATCTTTTGCCGTTCATTAAATTTCAATTGCGACTTGATAAAAATCATTTGGTTTTCAGGAAAAATATCTGAATATGGCATTTTGGATACTATTCGTCTTTTTTTTTTTTCGATTTTTGTTGCACAAAGATCAGAATAAAAATAAAACAGGTGGTGCAATGTCGAAAACACATAGTCCATCAACTGTCACCAACAAATGCTTGCTCTCAGAACATGATTGTGTCAGAATACGTAGTCAAGACGAACTACGTGTGAAGAAAATTCATTGCGGTATGTTTTCTTTTCGAACATACTCTCCAGACATTGCACCATCTGATTTTTCTATATTCGCCCGCTATAAAAGTTTGACTTGGCATAAAACATGAGAGTTTGTCTGACATCGAGAATGTATTCTCTAAGTATTTTGTTCCAAAATCAATTGGTTTTCATCGATCCGAATTTGAAAATTTGTACACTAGTTTGCAAAATGTTGTTAATAATGGGGGTAGTTACATTTTTGATTGAGAATCAACTAATGTTAGAACTTATTTGTTTAAAAGAAACTGCAGTTAGTTCCGACAATCCTTACAAAATAATAAAAAAAAAGCTTATAACGGCTACACGACGGCAATAAAAGTAGGTTCAAAATGTCCTAAAGTAGGGATGCACATAAGAAAAGCGTAAATTCAGTGACGACAGAAAATAAAGGGAAGGTCCTGAGATGTTCGATTTGAACGCCTATATCTTCTTATCTAACTTTAATTTAGCGATTCTTTCTTACACTTTCTTCATTTTTTTTTCTCTCATTTTAAGCCACTTTCATTTCTATTTATAGGTGTGTACTTTTTATCCCTAGTTTACACTTCTAAAAATGTTCCTGAAATTTTACGGCAAAAAGTACTGAAACCTGTAGTTTTTACCATAAAATACCATTTTGCTGTAAAATTTTACGGTAGAAAAAGCAAGACCGCTATGGCTAGTTGTGCTGAATCAAAGGAGGAAATGGGAGCTTTTTGATTCGAGCCTACATATTTCTGTACCGAGACAACTGTCTTAACCACTACCCAGAATGAGTTCGTACAGAAAACGGGACCAAACCTAGACAGACAAACCTAGTGCTTCGCTCCGTGTATCATGTGCTGTAATCGTTTGCTTTTAGCGGTATAATTTATTTTAAATTTTTCTCTGTATTGTAAAGTCTCAATTTTGCAGGAAAATTTATTTTAACATTTCCCTGAATTTTTGACTGTAATTTTTAGGACAGATTCCGACATTCCATTTTTAGTTTTTTTTAAAAAGTTTCCTTCAATTGAAATTAAGTATTCTCCAGTTTTTCATATCAAAATATTTGATAAATTTGTCTCTTCAATATTGCTCTTCCTTTTCGCATCGTGCATCTTTATACAGGGTGTTCCGTTTTAACCTGCAAGACCTTTAGTTTTGCAACCGTTAGTCCTAGATGTACACTTCTAATTGCAAAAATGTTCAAAATCCGATGCAGAGTTAAGATATGGAAAGTTTAAAGTGAATATAAAAATAAATTTAAAAAAATACAAAATTTAACTTTTTATACGGGCCCCAGGTCCCCTTACTTATATTTAGGGGAATTTTCTCCATTGAAAAATCATTCCAACAGAAAAAGTTTGACATCAGTACACTCGTCGTTAATAACACCTTTTGGGGGAAAATATAGCGGTTAACAAGTGTTTAAAAGTATATGTGTGCATATCATTGAGAAGGAATACTAATGGAGGAAGCCATAGCAAATGTCTCAGTGAAATAAGCTTGGGATCCAATGTTTCCCAGGTCAGGTGACTTTTTTGGCTGGGAAGTTGTCGCGTTTTGGCACGCAATCGCTCTTTTGGCATTAAATATTTTTCAGACGACACGACGGCGCTAATTATGAAGTCGGGGCTACAAATCAGAGCAACTCTGGCTCCAACTTCTTTACCGCATAATAATAAATAAATAACGGGTACAAACACAGGCCTATCATTCAAATTCCCTCTCCCCACTTCTTTCCGGATTTTAAAATATAATGTAATTGCATTTTTAATGTATTTTGATGTTTATTCCCTAAAAAGACGGGCATGTACAAATAGTTTAAAGTGTTCTGTTGTTGACTGAAAATTTATGGATTCATATGTATTGTAATCAATGTTTTGAAATGATTTCATACGCAGGCATACTAGTATTTAAATTGAAGCATAAAAATAGCAAATCTTTATTTTTGCGCATCTGCTGGTCACAGGAGCTTGGCGAGAAGATACTCGCCAACAAAGCAAATGTACACAAAATGCTTAAGAGCCGTTAAAATAATTACTAGTTAAGTAAAAAGTGTTTTTATGGAACTAAAATGTTATTTACACTCAAGATATACAATGTTTTATAACTTTTATAGGTAAAATAAGTACAATAATTTAAAAACTATAGGCAACTGTGGAATATGTACTCGTTGAATGCATATAAATGTTATTTTTTCTTCATTTAGAAGTGAAAAACATTCGTACATTCTAGGCAAAAGTTACTGGACCTCCTGGTGTGGCTTTTTCCTCACAGTTTACAATGCTAGAATACTGCACTATTACTATAAATCTAATTTTTCCCTTCTACAGTTAAAGGTTGTTATCATGCATGACTTCAGCTAATGAAAACTTCTTCAGCGGTTACGGTCAACTCGAAATTGCTCCCCAGGTCACATGGTACTGTTGCCGTATCGGGATAGTAGGGTTGCACTCTCTCCATCTATTCCTTCTCAATGGTGCATATAGTGTGATTTTCGAATAGTTCGAGGTTTTGTAGTGTGCTTTTGCGTATCATGCCATAACATTTGCATTTATTTTGGAATAGCAATGAAAAATATAAATACTTATTTTATTTACTTCGACAACCTGACATTCCTCTTAAAGGGCGATAAGTTCCAATCTCATCTTTTGTATGGTCCCTTAAAACTTAAAACTCGAATATCTCCTTGAGTCTCGGTCGCACAAATGTCAAGTTTTTTGTGTCAGTAATAGTTTTCAATGGAGATTATTTCTCCAAATATTAGTTAGGTGACCTTGGGCCCGTATAAAAAGTTAAATTTTGTATTTTTTGACTCATTTTTACGTTTGCTTCAAACTTTCACTATCTTAACTCTGCATCTGATTTTGAACATTTTTGTAATTGGAAGTATACATTTGGGACTAACGGTTGCGAAAATAAAGGTCTTGCAGGTTAAAACGGAACACCCTGTATATGTCATTAACTAACGACTTGAAACCCACTGGATTCTCCAATTTATTTTTTTAAATCACGTAACATAAGGTTTAAGATTAGATCGTCCCTAAGTTCAATTTTACTACCAATAACTTTGATAAAAACTATGCACTGGTTTTAAAAAAATAAGAAAGAGCAAACGGAAAAAGCACCAGTATTTATTGTTCAGTTTACTAAACGTAGCGTTACTGAATAGTTCCAAGCTGTAAAATACACTTACAAAAGTTTAAGATTTATGTTGCTTGAAAATGTTCCATTGTCTATGACAGACATTCTGTTGCTGGTGAGATACCTAAAAATAAAACAACAGGTACTTAAAAATTCTTGTAAAAAAGTATAAAAAATAAAACCTTCTAAAAAAACTACTATAATATAGGTATTTCGTTCTAAGAATATCACAAAAGTTGTTGAGTAATAATGCTTTAATAGTGTCACTAATCTGCGTTGACTTCTTCAGATTCCACAATTTTATCCAACATACGTATTAGACTTTTGCAGCTGGAGAACGTCATACTAAAGAAATTGTTTGGAATACAATTATATCGAATGATACTGCACTATTAACATACCGCATTAGAACTCCAAGTATCAGCAAAAGTATTTAATTGACGAATATTTTCGCACAAATTTAAAAAATAATAATAAGTAAGAGACGCTTAAAAAGAGTAGATAAGCTGAAGAAATATAAATGGATACATTTTTCACATAAATGCACTTCTTAAATTAGAAATCCTAGCAGAAATAAACCAAAAATCTTAAGTTATAAATTCAGAAATCTGGAAATAAGTAACAATAAAGATAAATATGTCATGTGTTGTTATTGTTAGACACAATCAATTTTTAGAATTGAAAATATGCACTCACAATCATATTAACAGGAAGCATTTCACTGTATCAAAACACAAAATAATAGTATATGATACTTATTTCTCTAACTTACAATTTTTTGAGGTTGGATAAATTCGCTAACGCTTCGGGCCTCAATATTGTTACTTCAGAAGATGTAAGTATGCTGGAATAAAGGGAAAATAAATAAATCAAAGTTAGAATGACCGATTTTCGAAAAAAATGTACAATCAATTTTAGCTGAGAACCTATATGGCTTTCATGCCACATCTAGCGCAGTCATTCCGGGTGAAATTGAGGCACAATATCTCTGACGATGTTGCCCATTTATTTTGAGAAATAAATTGGTTAGACAGTTGGTAGGTTTTACAGTGATCATTGTCTCATGTAATGCAGTCACCCAAGGTAAATTTGAGCACCAATTTCTATATTTTAAACTACCCCCCCACCCCCCACCCCCCAATAACGCTATGTGATAAAATTTTACTTTTTTTCTATAACATTGAGAAAAATAGCTGATTTATATCAAGTTAGGCCTTCTAAACAAAAAAAAAAAAAAAAAACTAAATTCTTGTAACACGTACCATTTTAAAGTTATAACAAATTAAATTTCCAACAATGGCTAAAAACTGAAATTTTTCTAATCTGAACATGTTTATCTACTTATTTATTTGAATCTTAATGCAAATATAGTAATAATATACACTTATACATACATTGTGAGGAGAAATAGCACATATCGGGGGGGGCCATAAAAGGGGTGCAAGGGGGGGGGGCTCAAGCTTCCCTTAGAAATTAGAACCTTATTGCTGTGAAACCTGTGTATAACGATACTGTCTATAACAATAAACCTGTCTATAACGATATTTTCCTTGGTCCCAGAAAATGTCAGCATGAATAATCGAACTGTCTATAACGATAACCTTTCTATAACAATATATTTTTAGGTCCCAACAGTATCGTGGAGACAGGTTTAACTTAGCAAAAATGTAAAAACATTTCTTCTCCAGCCATTAATGAATAAGTTATTGAAATTGTCAAGTTTTACTAACTCTAATCTGTACTGAAATTGGTTTCTATGTTGAAAATATCCTGCTGAACGATGAGGAAAATGTCTGAGCCCACCCCCCTTAAAATTTTGAATATGAGTGCCCATGATAGCACAGGTTTTATCATCGAGTAGAAAACTAAGCCAGTTGTTATGAAAGAAAATGATAAAAAATTAACTTTTCCTCTTTGACTAGAAACCAACAGTAATCTAACAGCATTTTTGAATTCCATTTTTTTTTTTTTTTTGCAAGAAATGCATCTACTTTTAATGGCATTCCACACCCTGTCGTTTTAAATTTTTGTAACAAGTTTTTCTCTTAAAGTTTGGCATTTTTAGTTTTATTTTGACTGACTAAAAATCCTCCAGCTACCTTAAAAGACAACCAAGCCGCTAATTCTTTTAAGGTGAGATTTTCATCAAGGTCATTCTTCTCCATAAGCCTTCTTATTTGTCGGCCGACAAAAATGCGTTTTTTTATTTAGCATCACTCTATTCGGGAAAAATACTTTTCAAATACAAAAATAATTTGCCATTTTTATCCATAGGTTTGACAAAATTTTTCGTCAAAACGTGTTGTGCTTAAATGTACGGATGGAAGAATCATTTTCTTGCGGAATAAGAAGTAAATTAAAAAATTAATTGTTTCCACTTCAGAAACTTACAGCAATTCTAATCGAAATAAAATATTCTCTTAAACAATAACACTTGCAGATATTTTTCACAATATATACTAATAGGAGGTTTTATAGTTCTTACTATTGAAAATTATATGGTATTAAATTATTTTTATCACGTTATAAGCAACGATACATAAGAATATTAAAAAGCCATATCTAATTCTCCTATCTATAAGAGCCAGCGATCAGCTTAAGATCAGCCATTTTGGATCGGAGCGCGTGTTTTGAGTGGTTGTCTTTTATGGCGAGTTATCGCGTTTGGTGATTGTTCACTGCGATCGATTCTTATCTGCACGTAAATTATTTATTAAATAAAATATTATTTACGACAAATTTGGCGAAACACGAAACTTTGCTGTGGTAACCCCAGCTCCGCAACAATGAAAAATCCGATCCAAAATGGTTAAACTTAATCTGATGCGTCGGCCTATCTATATAGCGGCTCTACCCATATCATTTGGCGATTTCGGTTACAATTAAATAAGTAATTTAAAACATGAGACATTATTGGTTAGGAAAATCATGTCACACAGTGTAATTACACTTTGCGATTTTTTTAAAGTTGTAGATAACAGAAAATGTAAAATTCAGAATGCTTTCCTTAAAAAACGTTTCAGTTGGCAGATTCAGACAATTATTTCTTCAGCTGAAACAAAATGACTGAGAAAGACTAACCGTTACCAGTTTCTACGTACAAGTATAACTTTAACATTGTTTTCAGGTTTCACAGCTCTGATTTAAAATTTTGGTACATTTTTGGCTGAGGAATCATGTATCCCCAGGGATCAAGTTTCCCCTGTCTCCCCTGTTTAGAAATATTTTGAAATTTTATTTGTGCTCTGGTCGAGAGAATCATTTAAAAAGAGGTGCGGCCCTCGGGTCGAAAACGGTTGGTCTTAAATGATGTATCTATTCAGAAAATATAAACCTTACGAGCCAAATGAACTATACAGGTTGAGTTCGATCGAATCTGCCATACGAAAGGGGGTTATAGATGAGCCCAAGCGGAGCATAGAACCACCCATTATCGTGTCCAATCCTTAACCGTAACCGAGTTATGGTAAATTTAAGGAAAATAAGTAAAAAAACAAAATTCTGTGAAAACGACCGATTTCTGAAATTCCTGTAAGACCTATAAAGAAAATAAATACATATTTGGAAAGAACAGACTAAATCCTACAAAATGATACCTTTCGCATTAAGATAGTCGCATTTTATCGAGAGCTACAAGCTTTGAAACATTGGACACACTCAGAATTAACATGGTGCCAACATTTTTAATCGACATTTCCAAAAACAACCGTAAGAGCTACAATCAGGCAAATCTACCAAAAACTGGCCCATTCCATTAGCTTTCAGATGATACAACAACGAATCATATTGGGCTTCAAGTTCAGCTGAAATTCAGGCTTTTGTTTGAAACAGTGTAAAAATCTGCATTCGTTAAAAAAGGAAAACCAGCGAAGAGTCACATTTTTCTGTTTTGAATTTTCTGTTTCACGATAGCATGTTGCTTTCTTTGTTTAAGAAAATGATATTTTTATCTAAAAATAATAGTTTTAACCATTTAATAAAGAGAAAAAACACATGAGATAACGATTCGTAGAAATAAAAGAAGCATTACTTTCCCGTGCTTTTCACAAAGGGAAAATCAAGAACAAAAAAATGTTACACCAACTTCAATTAGTACATTTAATAAACCTTCAAAATTTATAATAGCTGCTGAAATTGGTCGCCGCCACACCTGATACACGCTCTTGCCCTTTTGCGAACGGAAACAACCGTTGCTCTTAGAGAAATTTCATTCCTTAGTGTTTCCCTACTGCTTCAGCAAGCCGGTCGCTCAATTCTTGCAAACTTGCTACTTCTGTTTTGTAAACTTCTTGTTTTAAGAATCCCCAAACAAAGAAGTGCACTGGCGTCAGGTCTGAGGATCTAGGGGGCCAAGGGATGGGGCTCATACGACCAATCCATTGGGGATACTGTTCAGTTAGAAATTCCCGAATGGCATTTGAAGAATGTGCAGGGGCTACATCGTGTTGGAAAATGATTTCTGCCCTCTCCTGAACAGGAATAGTATCAAGAAGGTCAGGCAAATAATGTTCAATAAGTTCTAAATATGAGCTTCCTGCATTATAAGACCTTAAAACGTATACAGACCCATCAAATGATTTCCGATTACGATTTATGATTGTGAAAAATATCGTCTGAAAATAAAAAGCATTAGTTTAACAAAACAATTGATAATAAAAACTAAACAGAATTATTCATTTGTCATAATATTTTATGTATCGCTTGCTTCTTTTTAATCTTCTGATATTTTGTAAATGTGTTTTGGAAAATGCTAGAATTATGATTGTTTTTACAGTAAGTCAGTAGAGAGTGTGTTTTTAGTTTTTGAAAGTTTTCGTTAAAGTTTCTAAAGATAAGTTGCTATATTCTTTTCTCGATTTTTGGGTATGTCTCGATTTTCTTACGAAGAGTATGCTGACATGCATTTCGTGTACGGATTTTGTGATGGTAATGCTCGCAGAGCGGAGAAAGAATACCGTCTCCGTTACCCAAATCGTTCTGCACCTAATCGAGCTGTGTTTGCCGCCCTACATCGAAAGCTCAGGGAGACAGGTTCATTTGGTAAGTAGTTCGAGAGGGGCCAGGATCACAGTTCTGCCGATGTTGAGGAGTATGTGCTGGACCGAGTAGTGGAAAACCCAAGTGTGAGTTCACGCTCGATTGCTATAGAAGGTGGACTATCACAACGTAAAGTGATGAAAACATTGCACCAAAACAAGTATCACCCGTATCATTTTACTCTAGTACAAGAACTGCGCAATTCAGATTTAGAAAAGCGGATAACATTTTGCAGATGTCTACTAGCCCGAGACACTGAAGATCACCATTTTCTAAGAAAGATATTGTGGACAGATGAGTCGTTGTTCACTAGAGGGGGCATCATAAATTTGCATAACTGGCATCATTATGCTGAACATAACCCTTTTTTAACCCGAAACTCATCCTTCCAAACTCGATTCAGCATAAATGTTTGTCTTGGCGTAATAGGAGATCATTTAATTGGTCCGTATGTGTTTCGAGGTAACCTAAAAGGAAGCTCATATTTAGAATTTATTGAACATCATTTGCCTGACCTTCTTGATGCTATTCCTGTTCAGGAGAGGGCAGAAATCATTTTCCAACACGATGGAGCCCCTGCACATTCTTCAAATGCCGTTCGGGAATTTCTAACTGAACAGTATCCCCAATGGATTGGTCGTACGGGCCCCATCCCTTGGCTCCCTAGATCCCCAGACCTGACGCCAGTGGACTTCTTTGTTTGGGGATTCTTAAAACAAGAAGTTTACAAAACAGAAGTAGCAAGTTTGCAAGAATTGAGTGACCGGCTTGTTGAAGCAGTAGGGAAACTAAGGAATGAAATTTCTCTAAGAGCAACGGTTGTTTCCGTTCGCAAAAGGGCAAGAGCGTGTATCAGGTGTGGCGGCGACCAATTTCAGCAGCTATTGTAAATTTTGAAGGTTTATTAAATGTACTAATCGATGTTGGTGTAACATTTTTTGTTATTGATTTTCCCTTTGTGAAAAGCACGGGAAAGTAATGCTTCTTTTATTTCTACGAATCGTTATCTCATGTGTTTTTTCTCTAAATTAAATGTTAAAACTATTATTTTTATATAAAAATATCATTTTCTTAAACAAAGAAAGCAACATGCTATCGTGAAACAGAAAATTCAAAACAGAAAAGTGCGACTCTTTGCTGGTTTTCCTTTTTTAACGAATGCAGATTTTTACACTGTTTCAAACAAAAGCCTGACTTTCAGCTGAACTTGAAGCCCAATATGATTTGTTGTTCTAGCATCTGAAAACTAATAAAATGGGCCAGTTTTTGGTAGATTTGCCCGATTGTAGCTCTTACGGTTGTTTTTGAAAATGTCGATTAAAAACGTTGGCACCATTTTAATTCTGAGTGTGTCCAATGTTTCAAAGCTTGTAGCTCTCGGTAAAATGCTCTCGGTTAATGCGAAAGGTATCATTTTGTAGGATTTAGTCTGCTCTTTCCAAATATGTACTTATTTTCCTTGTAGGTCCTACAGGAATTCCAGAAATCGGTCGTTTTCTCAGAATTTTGTTTTTTTACTCATTTTCCTTAAATTTACCAAAACTCGGTTACGGTTAAGGATTGGACACGATAATGGGTGGTTCTATGCTCCGCTTGGGCTCTTCTATCACCCCCTTTCGTATGGCAGATTCGATCGAACTCACCCATACATTAAAAGTACATCATATCCTCCTTCGCTTTCATATATCTAAAAGTAACAGAGATTTTAAAAGTTTACAGCCTTAGATAACTGAGCATTTGTTGTACATATGTCAGTACCTCAAGGCCTTCCTCGCTAAGTTCAGAAGTGGCAATTTTCAGGTTATTACCGTATTGTATGTAAAACTTGATTCCGCATTGATCCATTACAACGTAGTTCTGTTTTTATAAATTCTTTCACAGTTATTAACTAGTGTTATAAGAGCACGAGTCCCAACCTTTGTATGCATCAGACAAAGATTTTTGCTCTCTCCTGCAATGTAGGTAGGGATACTTCGACTTATGAAAATCTGGCTTTGAGGCACATATATTTTGGAACCAAAAATGTGCTATCATGTATAACAAAAAATATCGTTTAATTTATGCAATACATAATGTTGTATTTATTACTGATATAGCTGAATTGCCCAGCTTTGCCCGGTCCCCCTTGAAAATAAAAATTGTGTCAAGTGACGTTTATTCAACTATCGGGCTTAAATAAATAAATAAATAAATAAATAAAAACATCAGGCAAAATTTTCTTCCCAAACAATGACGACAGATGTTAAAATACTTTTAAGAAATTAAATCGAGAAAGATGGATTTAAAATATCCCCATATTTGGGATTTTATGTGAAAATTGGGCCTAAATTTCAATAATAATAATAATAATAATAATAATAATAAAACGGATTTTTTTTTCGAACCGGTCTGCAAACCTTTCCAGTGCTAAAAGAAAGATACTGTGAAAGTTTTAGCGAAATCGGCCGGGTAGTTCTCCAGTTTTGCGCGTTGACACAAACAGACGCTTTTTGGAGACTTCATTTTATACTATGTAGAGATAAAACTTCAAGTCTATTATTAAATACTGAACTTATTTAAAGTGCAATAGACACTATCTCAATCGATACAGGATACAATTTAGATTTTTCTAACGTTTAAAAGATCAGAAGTTTCCTCGCCGATTTTTTTCCATCCTGTTTGTACATAAATGCATATTTGAAGAAATCTTTACGTAAGAACTTTTCTTAAGTTTGCTAGTAACCTTAGAAATTATTCTGCAAACTTAGTTAAATAAGTTTCAAAACTATTAAAAAAAACAACTTGAGATTTTGAAACTATATAAATATCTATTGCTAGTAAATTCATAGAAATAGAATAATATGGGTAATATTAATTCCTTACCAAAAAATAAATAAATAAATAAACGAATTCCTTGTATCCTCTAAGCATTTTTTTGCGATGTTCATTGCTAACCGTGCAATTTCAAAGCTTTTCTATAATATTTAACCTATCCCAAAAAAAAATATTTTATTTTTATTGAATCTTAGATTATTTGCACCTTAAAAATTCTTTAGTGAAGGAGCACGGTCGAGTTTCTATCAAAAAACATTTTAAAGAATTTCAGCGAAAGTCAACAAAAATATAAGAGTCAACCTCTTAAATCATTCCTTTTCCTAAAATAACAACGAAAAATATTAGCAATTTTCATAGCGTTGCAAGTTTATTCATTTAAGAATGCTTGTGTCACTTTTAAGAAGTCCTCTTTATGTTAACTTATGTAAACTTATTACTATATCAAAAATCTTACGAAACATCATGTGCTAAGCGTTAAATTATAATTATACACAGAAATTGCAACATTTTGGAAAACTCTCAAGACATCTAAGAGAAGACTTTTTTGAGATTTTTTTTCTTAAAATATTTTCTTCAAATGTTTTTTAAAATTACCATAAATCCTCAAGTTATTACTTTTTGCACATGTCTGAAACGTTTAGTAATATTGATTATTATTATTATAACTACGATAGGAAATGCATAGTAAATATTTTCAATGGAACTAGCTTGTATTAGCTGGTTAATGATCAAATATTTAAGATATAAAAATGTTTCTTACAGTGTATGAAGTAGATGAAGTTCACTAAAGTCAGATTTATGAAGAACATGAAGCTTGTTTCCAGACAAGTCTCTAATGGTAAAACACACTCAATGCATCAAATGAGCACTTTGTTACACATTTCATTACATAAAAATTTTGCTAATTGCAAACATAATATACATACTTTGTATAATATTTTACGTTATGCAAGATTTCAGCATAAAATAAAATAATATTCCAAAAGGTTTCTAAACATTATTTTTACAAGTAATTGTGAAAAAAAAGGGAAGAAAAACATTAAATGCATTGATCACTATATTTCATCTACAACAGTATAAGAAAAAAATAATAATGAACAAAAGTACAATTATTGTTGAAATGTTTAAAAAATACAATTAAAGAAATGCAGAAGCAGTCCGGTTTTAATTTACATCAATATGTTTTTTAAAGAAGAATCTCTTGAAAAACAAAAGTACCGACAAAGAAATTTGAAAAAAAAAGTATATAATTGCCATAGGCTCTTCGTAGTTCCGAAACATGTGTATTCAATTTTTATGGTAAATGAGAGCCTTCTACGGTCGCATTTGTTCACAGTGCTGGCCAAATTATTAGATTAAAGAGTTTTTTATTGTTTTTTTGTTTTTGTACACTATTTGTACTAAAATAATATTTATTTTACTGTTAAAGAACAGTACATACTGTACACTGATTATTACGTTATTTTAGCAAAATTTAATGTTTGCAGGTGGAAACACTATCTGCTTTGTTTATGTTTGTTTATTTACTTACCAGGAACATATACTCAATCAGCTTAAACAGTTCACTAGTTCTTTTCAGTAGTGTGTTCTGTTATATTTAAAGTTAGTTTTAGGTAATTAGTGAGTATGTGTATGTGAGTATATATAATAGTGAGTATAAACAATTTTTTACCTCCTTTTTTAAAAAGTTTAGAAATGATGTAAACCTTGTGAAAAGTATGCCAAAAAGACTTAAAATGCTCATCAAGAACAAGGGAATGCATACTAAATATTAGATAACTATTTCACTGTTCGTTAATGTGTCTATAGTTATGTAATCAATAAAGAATTTGCTTTTAAAACAGTCTTAGTCTAATAATTTGGCCAGCACTGTAATACTGAAGTCGGCGTAAAAATATAATTTTCAATTTATTTACCACACATGAACGATATTACTCTCAAGAAGGCAATTCATCTTAATCACATTCTATTAACTAACTACGTAGACCATCGTTTTCCAACAGGTAATTCGCGAACCCCTAGGGGTTCGTGAAAATAATATTGTAATGGAGGAATTTTAATTCAAGCGTTTTTTGTTATCACTTATTCATTTGTCTCCTGCAACACGCGGGCTTTTACCGTTTTCATCGAGTGCCGAAGAAGTTCAGTTTTTGATACAATGTAGAGTACATGAAGATGAAAGCATTTAAACGCTTTGGTTTTATCAGCAGCTTTTGATCTGAAAATGTGATTAAACTACAGGGTATCCTGAAAAAGATTGACAGTTTTCAAAAATTTATAACAGGAGAATGGTTAATGATAAAAAAATTAATTTTTTCAGAAAATTCATGCGGTGGGCCGTAAGTTTCGTCCCCTAAACTTCCAAATTTTAGTTCAAAATCTTCCAATCGATGGCGCTTCAGATTGTAAGACCGTAAATCACAGGAAGACAGAAAATTACATCATAGTTTTTCGAAAAATGTTTCTTATGAACAAAGTTACACAACAATATTTCCAAAATGCCTGCCGCCGGCTGCAACCACATGTCACAATCGGAGGAAACATCGGTGAATTCCAATGATTATTTTTTGATTTAGAGTCTTACTGTCTGTTGCGCCATCTATGAAAAAAATGTTGAACTAAAATTTGGAACTCTGGGGGCCGAAACTTACGGCTCACCACATGAATTTTTTGCAAAAATTATTTTTTTTATTATTAACCATTTTCCCGTCATAAATTTTTGAAAACAATCAGTCTTTTTCAGGACACCCTGAAGAGGGAAACATTACATGGAAGCATATACAAAACTGCTGCTTTACCATTAAAGTGCGACAAAGAGCTATAGCGCTTTTATGGAGAGCGGAAGATTCGTGGAAATGCAATTTTAATGCTGTTTGTTGCAGTATTTTTCACAATACCTAGACTGCTGCGTTAATTACGCAGTATAAATATTCAAAGGAGTTAACTAAGCATCTTGATTTGCGCAGCATGTAAAAAAGGAATTCATGAATTTTTTTCGAAAGAGTTTCTTATAACAAGTGGGCATAAAAATTTGTTTGTAAAATATACCTTTTATGTAATAATTAGAGTTAATAATCATCTACAGTAGGCCCTCGTTTAAAGCGGGTTTATTTTACGCGGTTTCGATTATACGTGGTTTAAGATTTCACACCTTTATTTTACTTTACGCGGATGAGTTTCGGTTTTACGCTGATGCGTAAAACGCGGATGTGTAATCCAAACTCCTTAAGATTACAGATTATACATAACTAGTATTCCCGTACCCGGCATTGCTCGAGTAATGGAATTAGCAGGGGTTAACAGTGCACCTAGTTTCGAAAATCCCCTATAATAATTACTTATTACCTATTACTTTTTCTAATTTGGGGAGGATCCCGGGGCCCCTGGACTCCTTACATATATGCCTTTGTCCTTAACCGATCTTTAACTGTTATTAACGATCCTTTTAAAGTATTGATTATCTTTGCAAACACAGGTCATCCACATTTTATTGATATACCTATGTTTAAGCAAGAAGTTCTTTGTATACAACATTTTTAGTTTTTTTTTCTGGTGCTAAAATTATTAAGCTGCTTGATGAACTGACGTTGGAGCAAGCTACATAACATTGCCAGTGTGAAAAAAAGTCTTCTCTTAAATCGGTCCCTGTTACTTTTAATGTCTGTCCTTGTGACTTATTAATGGTTATTGCAAAGCAAACTTTAACAGGAAACTGCACTATTCTAAATTCAAAAGGATAGTCCGCCAGTGATGATGTTTTTAAAAACTTCGTTTCTAGTTTTGAAAAAAATGAAAGTAATAGACAGAAACATTATGATTTGACTTGAGAAAAGCCTCGAAAAACCACGTGAGAAACAAAAACAAATTTATATTTCGCTATCGACCGAAAGTTGAGATGAAGTACTGAATAATGATTTGAATGGAGGAAAGCCTTCGAAAATAAGGGATTTGAATTCAATGACAGGTTTTAAATTCGCAGAAATTAAGAGGTTTTAATTAATTGCTTCCGAACTAATTGAGATTTCGAAAAATCCTTTCTTAGTGGTTACTTTCGTAATCATGCGGACATGCCTGCCAAATTTCAAGTCTGAAGCTTCAGCGGTTTCGGCTGTGCGTTGATATATATATATAAATGTATATATGTTATCTCAGGACATTGATTTTTATATATTAAGATAAACTGCTTTTTGACGTGCTACCGATCTGGGGCCCCTGGAGACATTTTATGCGATTGGTTCCAGAGCTTTTTCCAGAAGTAAAGTTATTTTAAACTCACACAGTTCAGAACTCACTGGAAGAAGAGCTTTTAGGAGTGACAAAGGAGGCCAAAAACAACGAGGTTACTGACACTGGTGACACACAACCAAAAACGTTCACATTGAAAAATTTGCGCGATTCCTAGACAATAGAAATGATCTTCCTGATTTGTTAGTGAAGGAAGATTCTATCATGGAAATGACGCAAGTGCTCATGGATGCGTTAATACTCTGCAAAGAATTATAGAGAAAAATTCTAAATGACTGTCAAAAGACTATCATAGCCAGCTCTTCTTTACAAACAGAACACAAAATTAGTTTATGCTTTCTTTATGCATGTTGTGCATAAAAATCGATATATTTTCACATTATTATACAATTAGTCATCACTAGAATAAAGTATTTTTTATCTACGGTACCTAACCCCTACTTTAACACTACTATTAGGTCTCAATTTACGCGGTTTCGATTTCCGCGGCAAATTCCGTGGAACCTAACCCCCGCGTAAAACGAGGGTCTACTATTTTATTATTATTTTTCAAAAATAAAATGAAAACTACGCATTTTATTCCACACTTTTAGCATAAGGCAAGGGCGCCCATATAGGGGGGCAAGGGGGGCCAGAGCCCCCCCCCCTTGAAATTAGAACTACCTTGCTTTTAGTACTTTTTTCTTTGCAAAAATGTACAAACATTTCTTCTCCAGCCATTAATGAATAAGTTATTAAAAATGTTAAATTTTAATGACTCTAATCTGTCTTGAAATCAGTTTCCTCGGGGAAAATATGCAGCTAAACCACGGGGAAAATATTTGAGCCCCCCCCCCCCTCTTGCAACTTTGCATATGGGCGCCCATGGCATAAGGACGAGAACATTCTTCAGCACTCAAACTTAAAATCGCAGTATGATTATCTCAAATCGCAGACACAAGATTAATGAGCGGAGTATATTCCTACCAAGCAGTTAGACTCGTGGTTCTTTACAAGAAGACATAAATTTAAAGACTGGTCTATCATTTTATTGAAAGAAAAATCATTATATTGTTAAACTGAGAGTTTTCTAAAATGTATCTTTAAAAATTATTCACTAATTCACATCTGATTCAGGGTTATGAATAAATATACCTTTGTGTCCGAGAAAGACTACAAATTTTGTATGTATATTCTTTTAAACAATGTTACATAGTTAAAAAAGATTTTAACACACACACAGAGATAATTACATAAACACATTATATGCTGAACCTAAAGTCAGACTGAAACTGTCAGATATTTGAGTCAAACTTTGAGCTCCTTTATTCCACAACTATCCCATTAAGAGATCTTTCTAAGTTGACTGAATCTTAACAAAGAAAAATCACTGAGTTTGTTCTTCATTGAATTTGGTTTGCATTAATTTTTTAGCTATCATTTTAGTTTGCAGAAAGGTGTGTTTCCATATTTTGCTGCTATGTTTCGTTTTGTAATGAACTATTCAGCAACATCAAACTGAAACACCCCTCCAAAATGTTAGTATATGCAAAGACCTTCTTTCTTTTTCTTCTATCTCTCTCTTTTTTGCTTGTTTCTTATTCCTTACTGCACTAGGGGTCCGCCAACTTCTTCCACATTTTACAAGGGGTTCGCAAGGGGGAAAAGGTTGGGAACTGCTGATGTAGATCAAAAAACCATCGCACTTCATTTAAATTTAAAATTCACAAAATTATAAAATATTAAAATCAGAAGTAAAATATGACAAAAATGTAACGAGATTTGAACTAGGAAATCTCGACACCATGTTTAGTAACATAGAAAATGATGCTAAATAAGTGACTCTGCAATCTACGTAAAATAATTTACCATATAGTTTTGCCTCACCATTTCACTTTGTTCCACTTATTTCCCTTGTATATATTTTCTTTCCCTCTCTTACCCGAAATACAACTAGCTTACCCGTGCGACGCATTCACGCTCCACAAATAGAATTAAAAAACCCGTTTTCTTGCGTGTAATGTTTCAAATAACAGCCAAAATATGACTTGTTTGTTCATTTTTGCTGATAGTGGTGACGAAATCTTTAAAATGATGTCTTCCTTCTGAAGTTTGATGAAGTATTTAGAAAGTTATAGCGCACCCCTTACAAACACCCCTGAGAAGTAATTTGTATGACTCTGCGATTTATTAAGTTCAAATTAACATTTTCTTTTCCGATTTTGATGCAAAGCAGCATATATGAGGCAATGAGAAGCAAAACCAGTACAAATAGTAAGGAACCTCTCCTCTGTCTTGGGAGAAGAGATAGTACAAATAGCCCTGGTAGGTGTTGCTGTATAGAATGATTTAGGAAAAAAAATCAATGAAAGCCTACCTAGGACGTTATATTTAAACGCGTTTTGAACAAAACTTAAAAATGTCCACTTACATCCCATTGCCCCTCACCGCCTCATATGTGGCTTACAACCCTGCCCCAACGAGTTTATGTTATATTTTCATGGAAATTTAGATCAGAATTCAGCTGAGAAAAATAAGTCATTCGAAACTACATTTTATGACCCGTGGAAGAATAATCTTATGACCTTTGCGGTATTACCATGACACTCTTACCAACTAATTGGGCAATGGACCTCTACCTTGGGAGGCTGTGCACTAAATCAATGCATAAGAAAGCAACAAAATAAATTGAAATCGAAACTTCTACATTGTTAAAATATTTTTAAAAGTTATATTGCGATTTAAAACATGGTAAAATTAATGATTTGTACCCTACTTTTAACAATAACAGAACTGTAGTTAAGAGTCCTGCCTCAAGTTTAAATTTTATATTCATGGAAATTTGGATCAGAATTCTTCTAAAGAATTGGAATGATTATTCATTAAATTATTTATTATTAGATTTATTATTATTAAACTGGTTTGAGCGAAATTTGTTGACCCATGGGGATTTAAACTCACCATCATCGTATTATTATCATGACGCTTTAACCCACTCGTCTAATGGGCCTCCAGATCGGGATAGTATACGCTAAAACAATGCGGAGTTAAAAACAACCAGGTTTTTCAACAAAATAACCAAAATGTGAGTTGTCCATTTTTCGCCAAAAGCAGATAACAAAAAATCTTAAAATAATTCACTTCTTACGAAGTTCGATAAAGTTTTAAGGAAATTATGGCGTTCCCACAAGAAAAGCACCTTTGAACAATGATATAGATGACAGGGACTAGAAATAACGTCAAATACGCATCTGAGCTCAAAGGATTTTTATGCAAATATTGAAGCTTTTTGGCTAACGGTTTTTAATTCCCTCCCGGACAAAAAGCATCATAAAAACGAAAAAAAGAAACCAAAGACTCTTCACTTACAGTTCTTGCACATTCTGAGGTAACATGTGTGGGACGTTTCGAAGGCTTCGGTGGTTGCAATACAGACTCGTATTCGAGCAACTGCACTCTTCTGGAGTTGTCCTCAGCTCTGGAGAAAACACAAATCATCAGTTTAAATACCGTGTTTATTTCTTTCGGATCAATGAGACAACAGTTCGAGAGTTTTTTTTTTAACTTAAATTTTTTTTTTACTAGCAAATAAAATGTTACTTATTTGCTTCAAAGTAATGGTAATAAAAAAAATAAAGCACAATTTTGTAAAAACTGCAGAGATGTGTTTCGATCCTCAAGGAACCCTTTTTTAAATGCAGAAATGTGTGAGCTTCTGGATGTATAGTCGAAATGTGTGAGCTTCTGGATGTATAGTCGAATTGTGTGAGCTTCTGGATGTATAGTCGAAATGTGTGAGCTTCTGGATGTATAGTCAATCGTCAAAAGCTTTTGAAAAAATGTTATAAGAATAAATTTTGACGTAGAATATGTAAAATACGACTGCTTCCTTTGTTTTTTAATTAAAGAAAAAAGTTTTGATTTAACAAGGTTTTTTTTTAATTAACTAAAAAGTATCAAATAATTTCTCTAAGTTCCGTGTACATTTAAATACTCAAACAGATTCAGTTTTCATCGCAAATTTCCCGTAAAGAGTTGTGATTGTTAATTTTTAACAGGCAGGGAAAAAATTGTAAACTTTACAAGGGAAAATATGGAGCGCACGCAACGGACAACTGATGCATTTAGTTTAACTAGAAATTTTATCACATTGCAAATAATATAAACTGATGTGCAAGTTTTCCCTTTGATTGTTAATTTTTTCACTTATAGTTTTGCAGAACACGTAGCAAGTCTTTCTTTTTGAAGCTTTTAAGTATTTTCATAAATATTAAAAATTTACAATCACATCAATCTGTAAGAAAATCTGAATTTGTATGGGGATTTAAATGTACATGAAACTTAATTGATAATTTTTTGTTTAATTTAAAAGCATTGTAAATTAAAACTTTTTTTATTTCGTTAACTGTTTTCAGTTTTCTAGTATTGTGTATATGAAATGCTTCCCTCGATTTTAAATACTTCGAACAGTGAATGACATATGCGATTAAGTGCACAGTGACAGAGTTCATTAAAATTGTCCACTCAGTAAAATTATTTAAAAAAAATGAACTGAACGATAATTAACATTTTAACTCTAGAAAACAATTTCGTCTTTTTGTACATTTTTATACACAAAACAAAAAAAAATATTGATTAAAGTATAGCCTTCAGATAATTTTACTCAGAATCATTTTAAAATAATTATTCAAAGCACTATAATTGTCACACAATATAAGCTGATTTTTACGAGTTTTCCTACCATATCAAATATTCAAAACAATACCATATTTATTTTGTGCAGAAAAGAGCTTTTTCTGAAATTTTATGGCTTTAAAATTAGTTTTCGAGTACATTGAAACATTGAACATTTTAAACTCATTTTCTTTTACCGCCATCCGCATCTGAACTATTTCTGAGCTAACATTGGGAAGTTAGTAAAAAACTTCCAACAAGACTTTCCACAAGATTCCACTCCAACAGATATACACTAAACCAAGTTAATAAATCATAGTAAAAATTCCTTTTAAAACATGGTCAAAATATAAGTTCTGGAGAAATTTGAAGCATACGTAAATTCTAAACTAAATGGCATATTTTCTTTCAAAAAACATCATTGAAATTACTTTTTGTCGAAGATTTTGAAAAAGTTTTTTTTTTTAAATAAAAGGTTATTTTACGATAATTTTAAAGCAATTAAAGACAATGTTGCAGCACTTACGAGAAAATATGAACTATTTTAAATTCTAGAAATAAAACTCGGAATTTATTCTAACAAATTTTATTGGAAAAGACACAGAACTGTGTTATTTAAAAATGTCACCAATGTTTTTTAACATGGGTTTTCAGTTCAACTTCACAAAATATCGCTAAGCTATGAACTTGGAAAATCCATGTTTTAGCAAGGAATTTAACCATGTTTGATCAAAATATCACCGAACGCTAGGCAAATCCCTCACCAATCATAGTGTTTTCTAGATACTAATTCTTAACTGTTTTAACCAATCAGCGTCGTTTTTTAGAAACTCAAAACTCTAGGTACGGCATTATCCAATAGTTTAAGACAGGACAATAACCGAGTTAATTTTTACTAAAAGTCAACTTTGTTACTGGTTCCGTGATAGAATTTTTTCCTGTGCTTGGTAAGTGTTTTTTTTTTATTCGGTCGTATGCTTTAATAGTGTAAAAGATATTTCTAAGTTAATTAGTTCCTAACAAAAATATTCATAATTTTATAGATGTGAATTATAATTTAAATTTAGCCGTTTTTCAATTTTACAATATGAAATTACATTCAATATACTAACAGCTTGATTATCCTATACAGATATCTAGATGGAATAACCGGGATGTTTGCATAGTGCATGTAGTTCTACTTTAGCCCTGGTTTAGGGCCTGTAAGTTTTTGCTTACACCGAAATTACTTTTTCGGTGAAAGTTCTGTTAAGAAGTGGAAAGAACAGTTTTGGAGACTACATTATGCTTAAGTATATAATGGGGTTGTTTCATAAATGAAAAAAAAAAAAAAAATCTGAAAGAGCATGCTTAAAAACATAGGATTTAACCATTTTTAAATAATTTGACAAAGTTTGATATTTCTTAACAATTATTGCAATCATCGGTCCCAGATTGAAATTCATTTTTTACGCTTTTGCACATGACATCACAAATGATGAAATGCCATTAGCACACAGCGCAAATTATCATAACTTGGCAACGCGGTTGACAGCAGAGCTTAAACATTTTCCGCAGCAATGGAGTAGTGCGCCAAAGTACATCATTTGTGACATCATAAAAACCACGCCGTATTTCCAAAATCGGACGTTTAAAAAAATAAATTCAAATAACTGTTTTAAAATAAATGCCCCATGTTATTTATTTATTTATTTGCTTATTCTATCAATTAGAAAGCAGCCCGTCAAGGTATGATGGATGAAAATTGCTTCAGCATTTGAACAAAGCAATGGCCTGTTTGGTGATAGTTTGATAGTTGAAATTTGAACCCTCACTTCAGTGGATTAACCCTAAACTCCAGTAGATAGCGTTCATGGTTGACCACTTTTTCGTTTCGTCACTCTCCTAAAATGACAGTCTTACCAGTAAAACAGTTATGTTACTGGATACAGTTCAGCCTTGTGGAAATAAAGCATTTCCCAGAGTATCAAACATTACAAAATAGAGTATCAAATTATCATGCCGTGGCGCGAGTTTCACTGTTGATGACGTCAGCGTTACTCGATCATTCGCTATTATATACATAAGGATTTTAGTGACTACAATTAGTACTTTTGGCTGAAAGAAACAACACCATTATTGTGGTACCTAGAATGTAAGCGTGAAAGAGCTTTATATAGTGTTAATTAGAAATGTCATACAAAATTTCGCCTGCTGTTTTATGCGAATATCGCCAAATACCGCTAATATGTTAAAACTATTCACACCTTATGCAATTAGAAAATGTAAAGATAATACAATGTTTAAAGTGTAAACACATATTTAAATCATCTAATAAAGTTTAGAACTTACCACAACCAGCCACTTTTTGTTCTCTATCTGCGTCTGGTCTCTTTTTGAACATTTGATCAAAATAATTTTTCCTGTTATGATCCTCTAAATGAATTAAGGCAGTAAAATACGTGTTAGATTAACAAGGTATATAGCATTTACTCAACAAAAATTCTTACAATCCATACAAATATTTCCTTACAACTTTTCAAGCAATATTCGTCTTAAATCTATTCTTTAAATGTGAAATTAAGAAATTGGAGATTCTTTTGTTGTAGGAAGTTAACAAAAATACTTGGTGTGCAAATTAAATTTTAGATAAATACTCAAGTGTTTTAACTATTATTCCTCATATCACAATTAAAATAAGGAAGCGCAAGAAATCTGAACACTTGCAGCATTAGAAATAAGGTATTTAAAAAAATTTAAAAACCCAAATTCTTAATGTATCGTATCACATAAATCTTTTCAAAGTTATGGTTTAGCAAATTTTATTGTATTAAGGTGAAAGGATAGGTTTCAGGATAAATAACTTGTGTTTATATATATATATATATATATATATATATATATATATATATATGACGAAAGACTACAAAAGTACTGATAAACGTGGACATTTTAATAAGCGAAATATAGGGCAGGTTACATATTACCAAAAATTAAACTTTAATCTGACTTTCTAGAACGATTTATCAGGTTCATGCTTTTTAACAGCCAATATACACCAACTATTTTACTGTACAATATTTATTTATTTTAATTGCACTAAGAAAGGAAATGACCTGAGTCAGGTTCGAACCCAGAACGCGAATCTCAGAGACTCGCAAGGCAAAAGCTTTTACCGCTCGGCTACCGAGGTCGGATTGCAGGGCCGCTAATAAGAGTTTAGCTGCTCTGCGCCGATTCTGATCTGTAATCACGAGCTTGGAATTCTACTGAAACTGTAGTGCAAGATTTCTCTAACAATTTGAGTTTTTAAAACAGTATTGCTACGCACCTCAGAATTCATGTAACGATACACCCATTAATATTGACGGTAACCTTACCCATTTTTTACAGTGATTTTCGTGAGGTAATAGTTACAAAGTCCTTAATCATCAAAATACATTTCTAATCATTAGCAATGGAATCTAAAAGAGATGACACGGTATGGTGAAAATGAGATGCAATTGAAGCCGTAGTTATTGGATAAATCGCCAAGGAAATGGGAAGGTTTATCTTAACGTGGTCGTTTCATGAAATTGTTTGTGATCGATCTCGTTAAGCGATCAAATAAAGGAGCTGGAAGACTGGTGTACGTACTAATTCAAGTTTTAATATGCAATTTTGAAAATGTGCTTCATAAATTTGCAGCATAGTTAAGTTTAAATTAACTACCAATTGAGATTCAATAATGCAATGTTTTGAATCAATGCATCCTAAGATCTTTAGCGAGAATTTAACTATCTTAGGATACCATCGGTGCAATTTCTGGCTTTTTTACACAGGGTCTAAGAATATCTATCTTAGTCTATGTTTTTAATAGTGATATATTACGATTCACTCTTTTAGTTTTGCGTTTTCTATAGAACTTCAATGATAATTTGGAAAACAAAATATGAATGTCAGCTAAGAAAAGATGACACTTACCGCAAGCCCATTCATCAGACTGATCAGGGCAATCGAATCGTCCGTCACAGTTGACTCGCCGATCCACACACACTTCTGAACTGTTACAAGGGAAGTAGCCAGTCGGACAGGGTGCCCTGACTAGGTGAGGGGGTGACTGTACGGCTTTGCTTCCTTCAAAGAAAGAAAATAAAAGATTAGCACAAAAGAATATCCGGGTTGTAAAAATTTATATTTCATAAAATATTACATTTAGCACTATAAATGACACATAAAAATAAAGATAGGCATTCAAAGGTTTTTTTCATTCACAAATGTTCGATGCGTGAGCCTTTTGTAACGGGACACACATCTAACCTGTATTCTAGTTCGTTTCATATAATACACAAGCCAGAACCAAAAATGGGGGGTGGGGGTGTCATTTGATGCACCTATAGTTGAATTACAAGCTGTAGTGTAGATCGTGGAAAAGCGTTTAAGCACCATGCCGTACTTTTTTAGTGGTACATGTGACTTAACCGGAAGCAGGAAGTACCATATCGGGATAGGGTATTTTTGGATCAAATGATATAGTACAGTATATTGTTAATTTTCAAGGAACTGACAATTCAAGGAACTGACAATTGACTTTCGCTAGTCCTCCACAAGCTTGTAAATGAAATGCTTCGTAAGATGCTCCGGATATTGGTTTTCAGTTAGGGTAGCAGTTAAAATTTGAATCGCTGTTTTCAGATTTGTTTCATAATTGCATATTTTTTTATATCTCATAATTTGTGAAATGATTATATTTTTGAACACTTTTCTACTGACACAACTGTGAAAATGAATTAAAGAATACACTTTAAAATCAAAATCCTGACGTTTATCATACAAAGCTATACTGGGAACTTTATTATTCAGTTGAATATTGAGATCAAGGAAATTAACTGACTCATTCTTATTTGTTTGTTTCAGCAGTAGTTCATTTGGGTAAATTTCTTTGTGTAAATTGTGAAAATCATTGTTATTAAAAATAATAATGCCATCAATATATCTAAATGCTTCTATATTGTTGTTTATTAAAAAAATAGATTCATAAAAATGCAAAAATAGGTTTGCAAACGCACTAGAAAAAGATGTGCCCATCGGTATTCCATTGATCTGTCTGTAGAAATTGGAACCATTATATAAGTAATTCTCAAAAATACAAAATTTAACAAGGTTAATCCAAGAGCGATTTTCTAAATAGATGTGTTTTTCATATCTGTCGAAAAGTCTATTTGAAACATCGATTATGAGTTTGTGGGGAATGTTAGTGAAAAGATTTTCAAAGTCAAAAGTATTAATACTATGAATGTGGTATTTACCACTGTTTATGAAATCCAGAACTTTCTGGTTATTCAGAATTATAAAACTTTTTTCCTCTGCAATTTTGGCCAAGATATTTTTTAATTTTTCGAAAAAAAAAATGTAACCTGCTTGATTATTGTAGGAGTATGTTCCACTAGTAACGAATCTAAACTTTATTGGATTTTTATGAAACTTAACCGTTATAAAAAGGAAAGGAAAATTGAAATCTAGATGCCGTGTGTTTAGAATTTTGTCGAAGGCTAGGATTCTTTTCTTTAACACTAGAACGACTGACATTTTCTGTATACCTAGAAAGACTGAAGGGGCCAGTGCGGCCCCTACCCATTTTTGGAGTGAATTCTTTTAAAAATTCTTCCTGAGGGGGTCCACATGCCTGATACACCTTCTTTCATGACTAAATAAAAACTTAGTACTTAATTATTTTTAGTTTTTCTCTCTATACTGGGCAAAAGGTTGAATTAGTTTTCCTTTCTAAGAGCTATGGCCACCATTAGGATGGTAAGCAGTCGGTACTGTTTATAGCATTTGGATATCCAATCGGTTGCATAAAGAGGAAGTTACGGGTTAAACTAGAGTGAATGGCATTTTTTTTATGCTACAACAATTAGGAGAAAGGAAAAAAAAAGAAAATTAATTTGAATTCTGAAATTTTGATTTCAAATTATGGTTTTCGCAATCACGAACTGATACAGGACCCTACTCATTAGAGTTATTGTTTCTAGAAACGGCTCCTGTCCCCCCCCCCCAAGCCTGCCTCTCCTCCTGGGCGGTTACGTGGGCATAGTCGTGTGTGTAAGTGTGTAGGCTTGTGTGTGTGCGTAGACCTGTGTGTATGCACGTAGGCGTGTGTGAGTGTATGTGTGTGAAGCCGTGTGTGTGTATGTGTGTGAACGTGCGCGTGTGTAGGACATGGACGCCTCCCACCAGGAGAAGCGGATAGCTCAAAACCGGAGCAGCCGCGCCGCGCCGCCAGCAGAGGATGGTGGGCGGTGGTGCTGCAGAGGCTTCTGATCCAAGTTGAAAAAGGCACGGACGCCAAAAACGGTCAAATGAGAACAATAAGCAATCGTGATTGCTCAAAAATAAATTTTTTAATAGTCAAAATGCTTAGGGGCCACTGTGGCCCCTCCCGTCTTTCTAGGTATAAGGATCAATATTAACAGTACTATGAGGCGAATGATTAAATGATTAAACAAGCATTCAAATAGTGTCATATACTGAAAAGTCAGAAAATTCCATTAAGTTCCGTTAGATATTATCCGAGTTATTTAACAACAAACTACGCGAGGGGCCACACAGGCCCCTCCGTCTTTCTAGTGTTAAACTGGACTCAGCTTCTGTGACTTTTTTGTATGTATTAATATTTGTATATTCCTTCTGAAGCATAAGTTTATAAAAAAATTTGCACATGATGGCAAAATTATTTGCCGCTTTATCAACTGTGGTTATAATAAAACTATTTTTTAGGTCCTCTATACTTTTTTTAAGTTTTTTATCAATTATGTTGTTGTTCTGAATCGTCTGAAGATTATAACAATAACTAAATTCATCCAAAATATTTTTCTTCCATTCTAAAAAGCCTTCAGTTGGCCAATTGTATTTATAAGCAAGTTTTAATATGAAAATATCCAATTCTTTGCAAAATACTTTTTTGATCGTTCTTTTACTTATGTGACTCTGCGGTCGATATTTCGAACCCTTTTCCATCAAGTTTTTTAATGATTCATTATGAATTATTTCCAAATCTCCTGTAATAATATGCCCATGATCCTTATCAATGTAGTTTTTAAAGATGTTTTTATTGCATATACAGTCCGTTTCCTTTATTCGATCAATATTCTTACTGTAAAAACTATAATTGCAAATAAGCTTTTTTAAACTCTTTTCATACCTGAAGACCTTACGTATATTACATTTATACTTAAGTAGGAAACTTCCTTTACATTTTTCAAAGATCTTAGAGAAATTAATATAGTCAAATCTTCTGTTTTTAAAAGACATTACAAAATTTTCCACCAACAAATTAGTCGGTTTTTTAAATTGACAAAGTTCATCTGCATTTAATTTATACTTTATAAGGTCTATTATGGTATCATTTACAGTCTTGTTATTAAATTTAAACTCATCCAAATGATGTTTAATGAAGTATTTCAGTGCTCTGTTTTTTGAGGACATTATCGCAGTTTTAATTAGTTTTAGATTTGTTAGATTAAATTCTTCGTAGTTAACAGCTTTAATGGTATCAAGTATTTGCATATTCTGCTTATTTTTACCTCTCCCCCTACAGCCCCTTCTTTTTGTTCTGTTGAAAATGAATTTCTTGTACACGCATTGTGAACTGGAAGTGTTGTCACTGTAAATAGGCTGTTTTTTAGGCAATTTCGCCAGCAGCACTCACGAAACATCTCATGGTTTTTCCCTACCCTTGGGGAGTACTCCCTGAACGTATTGGAAGTACTTCGACAAATAGCATAAAGTTTCACCAAATGAATCCTAATACAGCTGCCTTCGTCTACCAAGAATTACGGCGTGGGTCATTTTGACCCTCTGAGAAGAAATTTGTGTAGTTTTTTTGTAAAAATTATTTTAAAATAAACATACTCATAATAAATACAGTTAAGGGATGCTGAGGTTTTAAGGATGTATAATGAAGTACTTAAAAAATATTTAAAGTACCCTTAACACTAATATTACGGCATGGTTCATTTTGACCCCAAGCAAAATTTTTTTGCTTACTGATCCCCTGTATTTTCATAAAAAACTTAACCCTTTCTTGACTTATCCTAAAGCATCGAGATGTGTAATAATAAAAAGTTTCCAACATGCTGATTTAAAAAAAAAACGGAAACTATAGGGTAATATAGCAGGGGCGTACCTAGCATGGGTGGCACCCGGGCGTTAATTCGTGCTGTCACCCCCCCCCCTACAAATGCAAAAAAAAAAAGTTTTTTCAACGTAAACATGAAATTTGTACAATTTTCAGAAAAAAACTACATTTGTGTAAGAACTAAATTTTAAGCGGGACAAATAAAAAGAATGAATACTTTTTTACAAAACTTTCCCTTGATGTATGTGTGTGTCAAAAGCTGAAAAAAGTAAAGGGCTGTATGAAATTGATGGCCCCTTAATTACTTCAAACGTGGGGTAGACCGGGGCACGTTTACGCTGATTTTTTTCAATGAATTTTCTTAATTTTATGTTTTAATTTACGAAATTTTAGACGTTGCTGTTTTACGAAGCTGTTAATGGAGTCAAAATTGGTACATTCAGTTGTTGCTCCGTTCGTGTTTTTAAATTAAAAAAAAAAATATGTCCAAGTCGGTTGCGTAAACTTGCCCCGGACACGGCGTACGTGATACGAATATTTATTTTGACATCTAACGTGGTTCTGTTGGTGTTTTGAACATAATGTCATAACATCGTTAAAATAAGGCAAATTTATTACAGACTTAATAGTGTATACAGTAAAAGCTGAACGGGCATGAAGACAGCTCTACAAGACTGTAAGTTGTAAGATACGAATTTGTAGCTCAATGAAAAACTAAATATTGATTTTCAAAACTAAATAGAAAAATTATATAAATTTAAAAGTAACACACAGTGAGAACGTGCGTAAAGGTTCTCGGACGTCAGCGCGTAAACTAGCCCCGTCGCCAAGTTTGGATTTATTTTAACATGCAAAAAAATTTAATAACATTTCAGTTCATACAAATACAACAGGGCCGTTTCCAAAATTTTAAAAGTATTTTTTTCTGAAAGAGCATGCTAAAAAAACATGGGATCTGACCAGTTTTTAAATAATTTGTTTAAGTTTTATATTTTAAAAAATTACTTAAATCGGAGTGCTTTCATTGTTTACATTTCTTGCTGATGACATCACAAATGATGAAATGCCATTTCATCATTTGCCATTGCGTTGCCATTCACAGAGCAAAATATTTAATTCGCATCTTTACTCACGTGTATTGGCAACGATATGGTTGATAGTGAGCGTAGAGCGCAATTTTAATTCGCTTCTTGATTATCATAACGTGGAAACGCAGTAGAAAGATGCGCCAAAGAGCATCATTTGTGACGTCATCAAGACCGCGCCTTGTTTGAAAGATCGGACATTTTAAAAAATTAATTAAAAAATAACTGTTGGGAAAATGAAAGTATTTTCTGGGTTCATGATGTTTTTTTTTTTTTTTTTTGCTTATTCAATCAAATTTCAGTGACAAAAAGTACTACTTTTGACTGAAGGAAACATCCTATTCTCAAAAAAGGAAAAAATTCTGCTAATTTTTACATATTTGTTCTTTTTTAACTAAGGATTATTTATTCACAATAAGCTTCAAAACGTTCAGCTCAAAATCACTTGACTTGGTAGAAAACAGATTATTCCTTCTGCATGCTAGACCGAAGCTCGACTGATGCTCAAAAACTTATGGGGGTATTTGCTAGGAAGCAGCATCAACATGTTATGATTGATGGCTCTCCAGTTATAATTCGTTTTGAAAAAAGGGCTTTGCGTAAACGTGCCCCATGCGTAAACGTGCCCCTGTCTATCCTATCTTAAACACAGGGAAAGGTAATGGGTTTTAGTTTTTTGGTATAAGAGGTCACCAGTTGGTCCAAAAATTGACAATATGAACCTAATTCAGAGGATAGTATTCACTCCATGATGTGGGGGCAGTCTGTATGGAGACCGAGGGTTTCACCGCCGAAAATTTTCAAATTTAAAATCTAAAAAATGTATACCCCCTAGAAGGGTGTCACCTAGGGAGGAACCCCCCCCCCCTCTCTTGTAGTGATGCCACTGATATAGTATAGAAGTATAGACACGTGTCATTTTGAGCCCTTTTAGGAAGAAAGAAGTTCAAACATATTTATACTTGCTGAAACAGAGCAGAAACTCAAAAATGCCTAATGGAATACATGAGGCAGGGGGAAGCAAAGGGATAGAAGTAAGTACCAGCAAAAAAAAACCAATAAAATTTGAGAGTATTGTGTTATAGTTTGATGTTGCTCAGTAGTTTATTACAAGAACGTAAACACAACTTTCAGTAAAATTATAAAAGTCTATAAATTTATGTTTTCTTGAAAAGACCAAGGAGTCCAATTGAAGCAGTGAGAAGCAAAGGGATGCAAGTGGACTATTTTAAGTTTCGAGTAAAACGCGTTTAAAGATCAGATCCTAGGTAGACTTTCATTGAAATTGTTTTTCTAAACCATGCTGTACAGCAGCACCTACCAGGGCTACTAGTACAATCTCTTGCCCCAAGACAGAAGATAGGTTCACCTACCATGTGCACTGGTTATCTCTGAATTTTTAACTTTGCCACTTGCATCCCTTTGCTTCTCACTACCTCATATGTTTGCAAGAACTTGAAACATTCATAACGTTTTTTTTTTTTTTTTTTTTTTTTTTTTTTTAATATAAAAGAGAGCACTAGGCTACTAGTTTTTGAAATGTAACTAAATTGCACTGGGAATTTTGAGCAATAGAAAGCAAGAAATTGATAGGCACTTACTAGTATTGCAACAAATGGCGTATCTAAAATTACACTTAACAAATAAAATATTTTAAATACAGTTTACAAATGCAAGAGGCTGTTAATCAAATCCCTTTACTGTCACGTGAAATTTAGCATGATAATAACTTTCAGAAAAGATTTCAATGAATGGCCATGGAATCAAGTGACTCGTGAAAAATTTTTAGCGAATACAGTTCAACATTTCTGAGAACATTATGATACTAGATGAGAAAATATTCTTCCATTCTCAGCTAAGTCACTACCAATACAAGAAGTTATGTTATGAAAAACAGCCAACAGGTGTTATATTTTTAAGGAAGACCAAAAAAGGAGTCCCTTAGAGAATTCAATTCGTCTAAAACATTTTGCAATCAATATAGGTTTTTTTCTTATTCGTGTCATTTTATAAACTTTAACAGTTTACGTTAAGTACTAAAAAAAAATTAATTTTGTCAGAAAAAAAATCCTGTTTATTTCCTTATAATATGAGACGAGATGTTACAAAATTTTAATGTCAACTCGAATTTGATAAGTACTTTATCAGAACACGGTATGACAAGGGAAAAATGAGCCATGAAAAAATATTTTTATAAGGATTTATAAGTTGTTTTTTTTTTTACGATGTTCTCGCGAAACATTTTGTTTAGAAACTACGAGGACATGTTAAACAGAGGAGAATGGAAAAATAGTAAACACGTTTTTAAGTTAATGTAAAATCAGCGCCTGAAAAACGTTAGAAAACTTTAATAACATTGTTACCTATACTTTAAATCTGAAAGTATTTCTTTATTTCTTGTTTTGGAAAGTTTTTAGCAAAAAATTTTTCATGTTAAAAATTCTCAAAGATTTTAAATTTAATAAATATTTTTTAAGTCAATGAATTTCAGTGCTAAAAGGTTTCTTTGTTTAATTTATAATGTTGTTTTAATGAAGAAAAATCAAAATGCTTTAAGTAATAAGAATGGTGATTACTTTTTACTGAAAAAAAATCTGTGTAAAAAATGACTGCAAAATATGAGTTTTGAAGACATATTTCTTTTGACACAGTGAAGTAAAATTTTCATCCTGAAACAGAAGTAAGCTCATACAGTTGCAAATTCTCGTATTTTTATGATAAAACATTGCGGCTGAATAACATGCTTTTAACTTAGTTTTAAAACTTTCATCGAATTTTGATTGCGAATGTTTGAGATAAACCTGTGTTGATGATGTGTGAAAATAACATTGCTTTTTGTGAAGTACACAAGGTTATATCAATGAATTATGAATTGAATGGTAAGAAAAACAAAGACAATAACTTCGTATTTAAAGGGTACACTGTTATAACCACGGGTTCCAGACGAGTGAATATATTCCCCTTAAGGTGAAAGCATGGTGCCCAAGAGGGCCATGATGGCCATGAAATAGAGCAGGGGTGCCAAAACAGCAAACAGTCGCAGAATGATTCGCTGGCGCATGCGCTTTGGCTTTGACATTCATTCGACCACTTCAGTGTGGCGGATGAATTATGGGTTGCATCTATGTGACTTTCACATAGAATGAAGTACACTTTTGGATTAAAGCTCAACTTTTCAAGGATTAATCTCCAAAATAACAAGTAAGTACATCTTTTGATCACTTCGTAGCTTTTAGGGTTTTAAAACATAGTTAAGTGTTATAAAGCACGTTTACTGCTTTTCAGTTACAGTTACTGTCGTTTAGTTTCAGTTTACCGTTATTGTCGTGAAATTTCCATCATTCAAAACGCTACTAAAAATATCTATCATTGTTTTTTTTGAATACTCGATAAGCAACATTTAATCACCAAAATAATAATCGGCAATAAGATTATCAATAACCAACAAGTGAGAACCTGAATAAAAATGATTTTTGCACATCGTAGATTATAACAGAAGAGCAAGTAGAAAAAATGAACTGAAAATAAAAAGAAATCTATCTCCGTCTTTTTTTTTTTTTTTTTTTTGCTTTTTTATTCAAGTGTTTTGATCATTTCCTGTTAGCGGTTATGTCGATAGTGTTATTTTGTGAAGCCGATTATATAGCGTCATAAATTTCTTTTGGTTTTGAAACTGTCGAAAAACATCATTCGCATTTTATTTTGTTACTCTTGATTGAAATTTCGACCGTTTATGAAACGATTCTGTTTTTGCCGCAGCTGTAATATCGCAGAATATTTTTGGCTATTCTTGTAAATAAGTACACTTCATTTTCGGTACGGATCATACTGTAGTAAATTTCAATAACATAATAAAATGTTTGAGCAATCCAAGTGGGGAGTTAGACCAGTGATTTTCGACCGGCACCGGGAATTTTCCCCCGGTCTGGGGGGAAATTGCTTTGCTTAAAATAAATAAGGAAATGAATAAATTAAAATAAAATAAAGAAATTAAATAATAAAAATAATAATAACACTTATTTTTTTACATAAATTTTATAATAAATCACGTTTTTTCTATAATTTCTCACAAATGATTGTAAACTTAACTATGATTATTAAAATAATTACTCGTCTTTAATTTTAAATTGATTTGTGACAGCTCTTTGATGTACCAAATGAAGGGGATAGATGTTTATTGTTTTATTTGATTTTAATATTACTAAAAAAAAACTTATCAGTACGCAGAATTTTTCGACAGTTTCTAATGGCCCCAGAGTTATTATTATTATTATTATTATTATTATTATTATTATTATTATTTATTTATTTATTTTATTTATATAAAAAAAGGATAAAAAAAATTCACTGGTCCGCAATTTTTTTCTTTTCTTTTACCTGTCCGTCGATCAAAAGAGATTGAGAAACACAGAGTTAGTGCACGATCAGATGAATTAAAGCTTTGAACACTTCTTAACTGTGTTGAAAACTCTTAAATATGATCAAATGTTGTAATCACAAGTTTTAATCATTTCCAGTACTGAATTCAATGCGAAAAATGTCCGTTGAATATCATGAATCAAAACTATTAGAAAAAAAAAAGACAACTACACAACGCACACAATACGTGAGAGGGGGGGGGGGGGAGGAGGATCTAAGTAGAAAACAGCAATTGTTCCATTTTTCTTTCCGAAGGTTCATTCTCTTCTCCCACGCTGCCTGTCTTTTAAAAGGTGCCTGTTTTTCATCCAAGAGGTGCCTTTTCGTTCGCATTGGGTGCCGCTGGTAAACAAGCTTTTCAACCCTGAAAGGTGCCAAACGCAACCTGTAGTTTTAACAGTGTATTGTAAATATTGTACGTTTTACATTTTAAGAAAGATCAAAAGAAATTTCGGAAAAATACATCGTTTCCAATTGTGTTTAGCGACAAAATCAGTCTTACAATAAGAAAGAACTTTACATAGTAAACGAGAATCAAATGCTCCTCTTGTATGATGAAACATCATATATAAGGAAAACTAAATATCAGTTTTTTATTTGAAATATCATATAAGGGATATTGTAAACAAATAATCTCTTTCAAACTGAACATTTTGTTTGCTGAGACAATCTTTATTCCGAACTTTATCGTATCTTTACTCCATAAAGATCTTCTCAAACTTTTTTTAAGTTATAGTATCGTCTTTATTTTGCTCTTCTAGGTTCAAAGAAAATGTTTCAACAACTATGGCATTGAAAATAACGGTTTTGAATTTAAATAATGTCTTTGATCCTTAACACAACTGTTTAAATGACATGAATTAAAAAATGGAATAAAGTTTCTTTTGGATTTTATATAAATACTTTGTGGTTTTCTTTTGTCAAGAAATTGCCGTTCTTATCGCTACACTGTCAAAACTACGGTTGCCTCTGAAAAGCTGTTTGGCTCCTTGGGGTGTAAACATGGTGCTCAGGGTACAATGTAGGCTAGGAATTGTGAACAAGATGAATGACGCTAATAAATGTAAAGATGGACCTCCTAAACGCAAGGGTGACGCATTAGCGCACGCGCTCCGACATCGTTCAACCACAATCAATAGCGGACGAAGAAAGTAACAGCGTAGGTGCACATAATGTGGAGACATTGAATAAAGTACGAAATTGAATTAAAAGTAAAGGTTTCTGCAATTTATTCTTTAAATCTCGCGTAAGTACAGGCATTTGATCATAGTGTAGCTTTAAAGGCTTCCAAACATATTTAAAATTGTTTCAAAGTACTTTGATTCTTCAGTTTACCATTATGTACATTTGCTACTTCTATCAAGCATAAATTTTACCAAAATACAGCTATCAGCACTGGTTTAGTAACATTGAATAATCAAACGCTTAAATTATAAGAGATTTATTGTTAACAATGTGATGCAATCAGTAAGTGAACGGAAATTCTAACGGTGCTGGGTATAAACAAAAGAGAAGCGTACGAAAAAAAAAGCGGTTTGAAAAAGAAATTCCTTCTCCGTCTCGATTTTTTTATTTATTATTTCATGTCAGCGTTATTGCTTGAAGCGAATAACTGAGCTTTTTTTGTCACACTAGAAATAATAAGAATGAATAGATCGTTAGAATATGTTTTGGCTTTTAATTTGTCGAAAGACGTCACATTGAAAAAATTATTTATATTCTACACGGATATTCAAATGTCGAATCATATGTCATGAGACAATAGCAACTAAACCTTCACAGTGGCAGTTGTCTGCAGTGTGTTAAACAAGGCAAAGTTTCGTCGGGCATTAGTCTTTCAACTACTCTTAGTCTTCTTTTCCCAATATTTCAGTCTTCTAAAAGCAGTATACTCCAATTCGTTTCATCGCAGAAAAAGTAATTATACTGTACTTTTACTGACTTAAATATTAATCGCATTAGCAATACGGAATGATAAATTCAGACTTTTCTTCTGATATATAGACAACGTAGCACTTAACCTATTTAGTTTCGGCTTCGCCTGTAGGATATACTAAAAAACACTTACAGGAAAGGTAATTAACATGTGTCAATGCTGAAGAAGGTTTGTTAAATTTCTTGTAATTAGATGACAGTACTGAAAAAAAAAAAAAAAAGGAATTTCAATGGCATATTATTTATTTATTGTTTGCTTATTGACTGTCAAGGGGAAAGTAGCATTTTCTTTTCTGGAGAAAAGAAAGGAAGAAAATCGCATGTAGGAGCAGCGGGAGATTTCTCAATTTTTAATTATTCTTTTGCAGAAAAGTATTTAATATGCTGCAGAATTTCTTAGTTATTGCGTTTCTTTTCATGTGAGATTGAAGGTTTTCTTTCAATTCTTCCGTTTTCTGGTTTAGAATAAGAGTTTATAACATGCAGACACATCGATTTTCTCAAAAATAAAAATTAAGGTATTTTTTAAAATTATTCTGATCTTCTGTTTAGAACTAAAAAATACGAAAATGTTTATGATGTATTTTTTTAATTTGGTGTTTGGTCTAAGGAGGTTTAGTTCTAGTCATTTAGCACGCAGAAAATTTGCAGCGTTGATTTCTAAATGACGCATTAACAAACAATTCACAAACTGGTCAAAGCTTTTTGTTTCATTCTAAAATCACTTCTTCTTTCTTCTCGTTTCCTTCACTAATAAACAATGACAAAGGGACAGTCTTCTTGTTCATACTTATAACAACTAATAGCATTAGGGTAGTCAATAATGTCAACTATGTCATCGAAAATCAAAACTTCCCTAAAAAATAGGGGGGGATTTAAATTTACTTACCTTGTATTAACTGCAAAATTAAACAACAGATGGAAGAAATTGTTCCAAAGTGGACTGGAATGAAAATCTTCATGATCTGTTTCAGCTCATAACTATTGCCTTATATCCATCGCTAAATCCATTGTGGTAAAGACTAAAAGAAGAAAAGGAAGCAATTAGTTTTTTAAGTACAAAATTACATATTTTAAAATTCATTATTGCAATAGAATAATTTCGAGAAGAATATGTACCTCTAAGATTAATTTTCTTTTGCAAATACTGAACAGAAATGCTCTACGTAAGGAATATTCAGTTCAATTTTAAAAAAATATAACGCAATTATAAAAATGGCGTAATACAGTGAAACCTGTGTAAGTTGACCATTTGCGGTGCACTACTTTAGGGGTCAACTTAAGCAGGTGTTCAACTTACAGAGGTTGAATTACATAATATAGATCTAATTCTGTGCCTGAAAATAGTGGTTAACTTAGGCAGGTGGTCAACTTACGAAGGTAGTCAACTTTACAGGTTCTACTGTACCTTAATTATCAATTAGTACATTTGATCTTGTGGGAAAAGTTATGCACAAATTCCTTTGCACGATTTTTTTTTTTTTACTCTCATCTTCTCTAAGTGTGAGTTTAAAATATAATAATTTACAACTCTTATATAGGATTACATGCATCTATTTTTGTCTTTAACACTATTTTGTCTGTAATTTATTTTGTCGTAGCATGAATTTTCGGAGATCTCAACCATTAATATTTGTATACGTATCTGTAATAATTTTGGTTCATAATTCCTGCAACGATAAATTTATTATTAAGAAATAAAGTACACCCAATTAACCAAGAATTTTTCCGTGAAAAATACTTTTACTCAATATTCAATTTCTTTAGCGAACCATTTTTTTTTCTATTATGTATGAGTAAGGCTTCTTCCAGAAAAGAAACCATCCGACACCCTTAGTATCTAACCTTTCACTTCCATCTTTTCCAAGAAATATGTCTGATACTGCGTTGGCGAAAATCGGTCTAACATTATTTGTCAAGATATGATGGTTCTTCGAATAGTTTGTGAGTTTTCTGATCCAGAATTCTGATCGGTATCAGAGTTTATTTTTCCTTGATATACCAAACAGTGAGGACTTAGAAGCGATAGTTGTTATGGTCCTTTTGAAAAATGGGAGTTTCGCGTGCTTTGGAATACGTTAGGCTTCTTGCCATAAGAAATAATACACTTTTTATGCGAATTTAGTTTTAAACTGCTTTGAAAATAACAAAGAGTTATGGCGTCAGTATAATCTCTTCAATTATTGGAGGATTTATGAGAAAAGTTTCGATAGTTTTCATCATAGTAGATGTTTGGATTTCACACTTTCAAAAAATATTTTTTAAGCTCTACGAACTGGATGTATGTCAAGACTAAACACACTTTATGAAAGCGAGGAAAGTAAATCCTACTGGAACAAAGAAAACATATTTATGAAAACATATACGAAATAAATCATTGAAAACACATTTCTTTTTTCATTGTGAATATGCTTTTTTACCGGGTGCGAAACAAAGTCTTGAATAAAGATGTACACCTTTTCTTTAAAACTAAAACTATGTTTATCTAATTACTATCAACTTTATTACAGTGTCTTAAACTTTGATCCATTTATAAGAAAATTATCATTGAAATTGTGCTTTGATATTTTGGAATTTTACGTTTTTTCCGTGCTTTATTTTCAGCGTAAACAAAATAAACAACATTATGCACTAAAGCTATACAGAGCCCTCCGAAGGGGGAGGGGACGAAACGGTAGCCTCGTGACAGACACGTGACCTCCGCTCAGACACGAGAGGGCACCTCGGGGTGAATTTCAACTACATAACGATTTTGCTTTTCATGTTATTCCTATTTAAAAAGATTTTATAAGTTGTTAAAGCATTAGAAATATTAATAATAGATTTCTTTGTCTTCTTTTAAATGATAAGACCTGAGTTAAGCTCCAAGTGGCCTAAGCTGACCTAGAGTTTTTTCTTATTTTCTTCCCCTAAAAAAATAATTAATTTCTTTTTTTTTCAAAATTTGTTTCATTTTGAAAAAAGCACTAAATCTAAATATTGTTTCTAAAAGATTGCTATAATACTTAAAAATCAAATTTTATTATAAACTACTGCATTTGGGGGGGGGGAGTACGCCAGAGCATATTTACAATAGATGAAAAAAATGCAAAACAGAGGGTAAATGAGAAATTCGCAGACATTGAGCTTTACCTTCCTACGACGGAATAAGTCTGAATTAGTGGAGCCCGGTTATTTTTACCCAATTAAGCGTACTTCATATTAGCATAACTCTCGAGGGTCAGGAGTCATATAAAATGTAAATATATTTTATTTCAGTTCACATTCCGAGGGACAACTTGGAAAAGGAACAAAAATTACAAACCAAGAATTGTTGTAATTATACATGATTATTTTAAAAATAATAATAAGAAATGTCCATCTGTCTTTTAGAAACTAATTTCTGACTACTTAATGACGCGATCATTCTTAGTTTCAAATGAAGGTGAGCGTTTGTTTGAAATGTTTCAGAACAGTTTTCGATTCGTAAAATTGAATATAACAACAGGGCACTTGAATCAAAGTTGCGGACCCCATATGATCGCTGACAGTAGCTTAACCATCACTGATCTAATTCAATGATCTAATCAAAATAAATGATCTGATCAAAATATCATTAAAACACGAACAAACTCTCTCCCTCTATCTCTTTCCCCCTCTCACTCTATCTCTGCATCTATCTCCCACTTCATTTCTTCCAGCTAGATCGACTGTGCGCGCGTAACGGAAGCAAGGCTAAACTTTTAGAAATGTGGGAAATATAGTCAAATCTAGATAACTCGAAGTCCTAAGTGACCGGCTAAAGCGTTCGAGTTATTGGTAGTTCAAGCTATGAGAAGCTTCCACAAAAGTCTCAAATTTGGGACCTGATGAAAACTTCGAGATAAATAAATATTCGAGTTATAAGCTTCGAGTTATCGAGATCCGACTCTATTATGATTCTTTTCCGGTAGATCTAAGAATTTTGTAAGAACAAAACTGGCCGGTTTCTTTCTTCATGTTAGCAAATATAAGTGGATTTTTTTTTTAAATATAAATTCTGGAATGCGATTATTATTACTATTTGTGCGTACATATACACATCATATGTATTTGGTATCGGAGGTCTAGAGGCGTTGTTAGAGATCAAATACGATGGGCACATAAAGACGAATAAACATTTAATGTACGGATTTAATACAAAAGAATAAAACAAATTATGGTCACATTATCGATCGTGCCTCATTCATCACACATCAGCTGGACTTTTCCTGCTATCTTAAGCCGCATTACATCAGTAACTCTATCCACGTTTACGGTTCGGTTACGAATGTTTAAGATGTAGCACGTATGATTCACAAAGTCCTTGACAAAGTCTCAAAAAACTCTTCGTGTATGTATTTATGTTAACGTCAAAGACCGGAATTGGAAAATGTCGACTTTCATTGGTTATGCATCGCAATTCTTCGGTACTTCACCGATATCTTTGGTATGTGAATATTGGTATTCATGGCATTGTATGTATGTCTGTTAACGTAAAAGACCGGAATTGGAATATGTCGACTTTCATTGGGGATGCAACGCAATTCTTCGATCTTTCATCGATATCTTTGGTATGTGAATATTGGTATTCATGGCATTGGTACAGTTGGTACTGTCAGAGCTCTTAATTTAAGACATTCAATTAATTCTATTTACAATCTGAGAAGTTCAATAAGTTATCAGAGAAAGAAAAAAAGTTTAATATTAGCCTCAAATTTTGCACAGTTTGGTATTTTTGCTTCTTCCTCACTAATCCTATTAACAAAATACTCCTCTTTCACTTACTCAAGTAAGTTTTTAACAAGCTAAATAAAATGGTTATGTCGTAGATATTTTTTTGCTTTAAAATAGGATTCATTCATTACCATCAATGACCTATTCAACCCTACAGATGAGTATGAATAGAATAAATGGACGTCCTTAGTTTTTATTACTATGCTTCATTGCGGGTGATTTTCTTTCAGTTTTAGGATTTTTAAATGCTGCTAAATATGTACGAATATGATACAATGCATTTGAAAAAAAAAACATCTATAGGAATAATTGCAAAAATAAAAAGAAAGAATACGTTTCATATTTATTAAAACTCTCTACTACAGAGGATAGAAAAGTGTAGTAGGGGTAAAAACCTGTTGAAGTGCGTGCGACTAGCGGTAGGTTAACTTCAACTTTCACTTCACTTTTTTGTTCAAATGATAGCACCGTAATTCTTCAGTGTTATGTCAAAATTATCAGTTGCTTGTAAAATTTTAGGACTGAATTTGCTTCTTTAAGTTGCCCTTTTTTGGAATTTTAATAAATAAATGCATTTCTGCATTTCGGTAAATTAGTCAAGTTCTTAACTTTTATGTAAAAAAGACGACTTTTAATTATATATATTTGCCTGAAAAAATAAAAATTATATTATCCACCAACAACAGGCAAGAAAAACAACATTCACATCCCATCCAAAAATTCCAACTGTTCTCTTTTTTTTTTTTTTTGCCGTTGCCATTAAAAAAATAGATAGCGCAGACAATAATTAAGTTAAATAGCACAAGAAACGGATTGAAAATGATAATAAATTTACAAAAACCAGTATCAGCATTCATTTCGTAAAAAATTATGTTCAGATTAAACGACGAATAGTACCGAGAAGTGGGGCTACTTGGACCCGAAATTCATACTTTTTGCGAGTTTCACACTGAATGCTTTGTTAAACCCATAACATGAACTGAAAACCTTGTTTTTACCGCTTTTCAGACGTTCTGCTACCATCTTAAGCCTTTTTAAACAACAATTTTAACTATTTATATTTTTTTCTATTTCTAAAAATTAGGTTCAAGTAGCCCCGCACTGAGGCTACTTAATCTCCAGCAAATCCATTAGAAAAAGCTGTAAAACAGGTGGTAGTATCAAGAAGGATCAATGATTTTGAAAAAAAAAAAAAACGTACATTCTAGTGAGCAAACTATTTATATAAATTGCAAATTCTTTATATAAATTAATATAAAATCAACGTATACCTAAAAGCATATTTTTAGGCAAACATAATTTCTCAAATAGAAACATAATTTAACTACAGATAAAACCAATTGAAATGCTCGTTATTTAAACCTTAGAAAGAATGAAGACCTCTCAATTTAATGGCTTGGGTGGATTTTTTTCTCTGATATTATTTAATACCTGCTCTTCCTAGTTACTAAATACTACAGGATGCACAAGCTTGTTCTGTGAACAATTTTGTAATTTCCTTCTTAGAGTTGATATACTTAAGTCAAAATGGGCTGATTCCACTCTCTAAGACATTTCTCCGGAATTAGTTGAATCTGGAAACAATTGTAATTTTTCCTCTTAATAATCCGCATTATTTCCAACTTCAAGGGGTTCTCTTTTACTTTCGGACCCTTTTCAATCCCCAAATCTGAAAAAAAAACGGGTATAAATACTAACTGACCTCTTTATTTTAAAAGATTACAAACTTTACTTAACTTAGTTTAGTGATGAAATGTGGTTTCGGGCTGTTTCAACGCGTGGTTCAAGTAGCCCCATTTTAAGTTAACCAGTGCACTTTTACGAATTTATATTAGTTACTGTGTTAATTATATAGCTATAACCTTTAAACACTGTTTTTTGGTAAGAAATATAATACAAACATAAAACTATGTTGACCTTGATGATATCATATGCTTCCATGAACTTACATGTGAAAGTTTGCTGACACAAAAAACAACTGTTTAGACAACTTGCAATCATAACCTCAATCAGAAAAAGGAGTTATATCGGACCAGGATGTATTTTAAACACTTTTTTCTCATCGGTTCAAGTAGCCCCTGGAGACTCAAGTAACCCCGCTTTACGGTACCTAAATATCAATGAGTATTTTAAGTTATCCAACTAACAACTGAAGTGCTGTTTTGTTTTCAAATTAATGAAGCACCATTAGCTTTTAGATTCATGTAAGATGTATTAAGACGTATAAGATAAATTACTATGAATTATATATTTTACAGGGAAATTATCTTTTACTCCGTAGAAAATCACGCGTGAAAATCAACAGGAATATTTGCTGTAATCTACCGAGCTTTCTTACAAATACTGGAAAACAGTCATAAATTGCCAGTCATCTGTTATTTCGGTGCTGTTTCCGCCCTGTATCTATTGATGTCAAAAAAACTCGTCATCTGGGTTAAAGAGTGACCCCACATGTTATTCGATGTCAAGCCAGATAAATCAGTTCTCCGGACGCGAAGGAAGTTCGCTTCCGAGTTCACGATCTAACTCACAAATCTTTACCGAAAGAAAACAATGTCCGAGTCAGCATTTACTGCGAATTGTGCAAATCGAGTTGAAATAAATTCATTTGGGGACCGAGGGAGTATTTTATTAGGTACAAATAAATACTCGCTTATTTTTTGTTTTGGTGTCAAGCTGCTCAGTTTATTTCTCCTTGTTACTTCCTTGTACAAAATACGGGAAGTGTATTCATGAAAAAATTTCCACTCGAACTTTGGTCCGAATTTCTATTTTACTCAACTCCTTAATAAAGTTTGAGTAGTTTTCTCAATACGGCTAGACGTGATTTTTTTTTTGGATTGAATGTCATTTGACAGAGATTCATAAATTTTGTTAATCAAAAATCAGTTGTTCTTAAGGGTTAATTATTTCACGTATAGAAGCAAAAATGGTAGTGTGTGAGTGGCTATGTATGCTTCTTATACAAATCCAGTCAGTTACGTCGTATCTTCATCAAATTTGGCACAGAGACTCTTTGATGCTGAGGAACTCATGTGGGGGACTTTTACCAGAAAATCCGCAAGACGGATTGTTTACACTTAGTGACATAAATGGCTGAATTTTTGGAATTAAAGAATGATCCAAACAGGCATAACTTTAAATTTCAAGTAGTAAAATTGCTCTTTTGTACTTGCTAACTGGAAATTTAACGCTATTTTGTTTGTTTTACTTAAGCCTGATTATTGATTATGCATCACTTGACACAACTTTTTTCTCGAAGTAGACCGTGTAATGCAACTAATTTAAAATAAATTTAATTTGACTTTCGAAACGTCTGATATGTATCATAGGTACACGCGACTAACCATGTCTGAAAAAAGGCGTGACTAAAGGAAGATTGAAAGAAATGCAGATTTTAAAACCACATTTTATATATCATATATTGAATTATTGGCATTGAATTTAGTAACAATCAATCATATGAGAGTAATATGCGTTATTTATTATTTTTCTTTTACAAAATTCTGCCCGTTGTTGATATCGGCGCCTTCCGACCTTCCAGTTTACGAACAAGTGGTGTTTTGACACCTTAAACCTTTTCTTCTATGGCAGGGAGGGGGGCGGCATTTTTTTTCTATGTTCCAGTTAAGATGAAAGGCACACAAAAGTTCTGTTTTCGCATCTCTTAATCAGAAATCACCATTACAAAAATATGGATTACGTAACAGGGCAGTAAATACTGCTACAGAACTAAGATAAAACTTGACTATTTGTTTTGTGTAGCTGATTTCTAAATTTTTTGCGATTTAATGGCGCTGTTTTCAAAGTTCTCTTGAAGAAAAAAAAAGATCTATCAAACAACACTTCATTGCTTAGTTTGTCTGTTTAATTTCAATTTTAAAAAGTATAACATAAGAAAATAAACCAAAACACATGTACTACAAAAAGTGATATATACTGTTGGAATCCTTACTTTGTTTTTGGCTCAATCAAAAAAAAAAGAATTATTTTATGCACATAAAATAATTTTTATTCACTGCATCACAAAGCGAGAAGATTTTTTCTTATTCAACAGAAGAAAATGAGTTCGAGTAATCCTTTCCGCAAAATACTCTCATGTTTCCTTTTCACACCAGAGAAAACAACTTCAAGTATTATAACACGTGTTTGGAATCTCTATTTATATACTAAGATGAAAAAAGGTTTCATAGGTTTCTTGTTAAGACGAAAAAATCCTGAATTCTGATAACATTTTGGGCTACAAATAAATACAAAGCGAAAAGTATTTTAAAATACGGGATGACAAAAAATTGTTACAAATGAACTTATTTAGCATCATCTGATAATTCAACACTTTTTCATTAAATCGATTCAAATACTGATTCTAATGCATCATACATATGTCGTCAAAATATTGGCTAAATAATATCTCCAAAACCCTGAAATGGGGATATTTATGACTTCGAAAATGAAACGTGAAATGGATTCGTAATTCACAGCTAATGTGTAACAGGCGACAGTTAAAATAGGACAGTGAAACTAATTGGCAGATTAGACGGGAGTAACTATCCATTCCAAATTTTGAACTAGATGACTAAGATGTTCTCTCGTTTAGCTAAAATTATACTGCAACTTCTTCTAGCCATTCTTTGTTTCAATTCTTACAATAACAATGCATGAAGGTTGTTTACAATTCTGTACCTCAGAGCCAGGCTGACGTAAGTCCAAAAATTGCGATTTTCCTTTTATTAGTGCATTGTATGCAGAAGCTTATTCCGCATCGAGAGATGTAACTGTAATTCTTTTAAAAGAATCCTTTTCAATTTTTCCCAGGGTTACTAGAGCACGCGTCCCATCCTTTGCATGCGCCAGGAAAAAATATTTTCCTCTCTCATGTAAGATTATAATAATGTGACTTGCGTCTTTTTGGCTCAGAAGTGCAGAATTATTGTGTGCAAAGAATGAAATGGGTAATTTGTAAACAGCGGTGTTTTCCCTTTGTTGTTTATTCACAACATTACAAATGCATTATCATATTTTTTTTGTTTTTATTCAACTTTTAAGAAATAAATATGTATAGGGTGTGTGTTTAAATTTATTTAATGCGAAAGGAATTTTCGCATCAACTGGCTTGTGCCCATGTTACGGTTCCGCGGTATGATAATTTCGTAATTTACTCGTCCATCTTATGATTATTTTGTTCTTAAAATTGGAATAGAAAAAGAACCTCATCGAATTTTGGAAAAATCGCTTCTATGTGCACGCCCCCATGCTACAAACTAACTTTGTACCAAATTTCATGAAAATCGGCCGAACGGTCTAGGCGCTATGCGCGTCACAGACATCCTACAGACATCCAGACAGAGATACTTTCCGCTTTATTATTAGTAAAGATTAGTAGTTTTTAGTTTAAATCCATCATAATGTAGTCTCTATGTGTGCATACAACAACCTTTATTCATAGAACTAATTAAAGTCAACATAATCAAACTACCATTTTATTAAGAATTGCGTAAATACCTATGTGCTTGAAAAGTAAAATAACACATCAGTAATTATCAGGAAAAATGCATACGCGAGTTGGGGGTTGCAAGGAACCCCGTTTTTAACGCAAAAGAAGTGAGTTTATTAATAGGAGAGCGTCTTTGGTCGGATGTCTTTTCACCCATAAGCTCACTTCTTTTTCATTCAAGAAGGGATTGCTTGAAACCCCGAAAGAAATGTATGCAGCATTCTTGCTAATTTGTGCATTAAAACAGTGTTTTATAATCTTTTATACAACTCAATTTTTCAATTAACAGATTTAAATTGAAGACCAACATAATGTATTTCTCTAGATTTACTTACAGCAGCATTGGTGCGCATACAATTAACCGAAAGATAATCTTTACTAATAATAAAGCTGAAAGTCTCTCTGTCTGGATTTCTCTCTGTCCGGATATGTATCTGTCAGGACCTCTCACGCTAGGCCGTTCGGCCGATTTACATTAAATTCGGCACAGAATTAGTTTGTAGCATGGGAGTGTGCACCTCGAAGCGATTTTTCAAAAATTCGATTTTGTTCTTTTTCTATTCCAATTTTAAGAATATTTTCCCGAGCAAAATTATCATAAAATGGACGAGTTAATTACCAAGTTATCATAACGTGGAATCGTAACATGGGCAAGCCAATTCGCGAGAAATTCATCATACATTATTTGTAAATATACAGGCGAACCAAAAGACCTTTTAATTTTCTACTACGGGCAAAGCTGTGAGAGTGCCACTAGTAACGAATAAATACATTTGTGCTGAAAATTAAATGAACCAATTAACCAGCGTTTTGAAGCAAAAAAGTTGCAAATTGCTGCAGACTCGGTGTTAGAAGAATCACCTTTTTCCAAGCAAAAAAAAAAGTGTGAGCTTCTGGATGAAAAGTCATCCGAAGAAAGCGAGACTTCCTTGTAACACCAAAACACGTGTCTGCAGTAATTTTCAATTTTTGTGCTTCAAAACATTGGTTAAATGATTCATTTAACAGAAACACAGTTTGAATATGATTCTCAAAATTATAGTTTTAATTAATGTAATTCATTTTTCAAGCACGTACAACTCATAAAAAGATGATTCAAATTAAAGTACGTATGTGCTATAACTCACCAAGTTTTTCCCTTTCATAATAAATTGCTTTTAAAACTTAAAATTCATCAACATATTTTTTTTCCCAAAATGTGTTCTAAAATAACATTCGATTCAATAACAAGAATATTTCTTCTTTAGAGGAAAATGCAATGACCAAGACTGGATACGTTTGCATGGACACTTTTATTATAAATAAGGAAAGATTATAAAGGACTATAAAACGTATTTATCACTTTTAAATAATTAAATATCAAATTGCTTTGAGTACAATAAATTTTCCTTGCAAACACTCTAGGTTTCTCTTAAAATGTGTGAAGCTTCTTACTTTATTGAATAATCATATTCTTTTCAGTTTTCTGTTAAATTTAAAACTGTTTGTAAACGAGCAATAATTCAAGACGTCGCTTATAAATTATGAAAAATACTATGCATAAGACACTAAATTAGCACTTAAAATGAGAATTTGAACCACTTTTATGGCGTCGTAAGCACATATCAGCGAAGCATAACATCACATCTGAAGCAATTTGCATTTTAATTTGCTTAGAAAATACTCGAGGGGAATAATAATCCTACACCCTGTTGAGTTTAGCTCTTAAAAAATCGCTAAGAACTGTTGAATTTTCTGCATTACAGGGATAAATGACATTCAAAATTCAAATTTATCTCCAACACTGTCGTTTTATCCTACAGTTATGAGGGCAATCCCACGGGTGACTGACAAATTTAAATCAAAACAGAAAGTATTTCATAATACTCAACGCAAACAGTGCAAAAAAAAAGGTGTTTTCTCCTGTGTTATTGTTCATTTATTTATTTATTTACTTATTTATTTATTTATTATTTTTTTATTTTATTTATTTTTTTAGCGTTGAATTGCAGACATCATTGCATTTCAAAATGCTGTTTGGATGATTTTGAAATTTGTTTAAAATATGGTAACGGACTGACAATATAGAAACTATCATGTCAGTCAGTTACCGTGTGATGTTTAATATATTTTTCAAAATCAACCAAATTTTACTTTGGGAATCCAATTACGCCATTAAAACTAGCGTAAAATACAACAATCCAAGGGATAAGTTCTTTCGCAGAATGCATATTTTCCTTTGAATGTTACGAAATACGTGCTTGGCTTAGAAAAAGTGTCAGTTAACCGTGCAATGGCCCATACTCATCTTCTGGATTAATTTCCGATCATAGTTTCTCCGCTCTTCTAACATAGCATCATGGCGATCTAGTATTCCACGGTACAGAAGATAGTTTGAGTAAATTACCACAGATAAATTGAAAATATGATACAAGGAAAGAAAACCTTCTTGCTAAGAACCTTGTCTGCTTAACTTTCTTTTATCTCTAAAGTAATTTCCATGCAATGAGGATGTTTTAACTATCATATTGCAAAGGTTTTGAAAAGTGCGATTGTAACTAAATACTCACATTTTTTATGCGCAATTAATATCAGTTACATGAAATACACCGCCAGTTCAGTCAATTCCAGCCGAAGACTGCAGTTTCGTGCTTATTAGCACTCATCAGCCGGGCATAGGAGTGACTGAACTGGAGATATAAAACCTTAAGCACGAAACTGTAGTCCTCGGCTGGAATTGACTGAGCTGGCGGTAGATTTCATGTATTTCTACCTTAGCCCTGGCTATAGGGCGGTAACTTACTGAATATACTTGCCTTGCATTCAATATTCGAGTTGAACCGAACCATTGTTTCGGTCACTCGTATGGTCAATGCTAATTCTGTATTAGCTACTAGTTTGTTTGGCACTGTAGGCTTCCTTAAGAGGTTTTCCATCTCCAGTTCAGTCCTATGCCGGGCTGATGAGTGCTAATAAGCACGAAACTGCAGTCCTCGGCTGGAATTGACTGAGCTGGCGGTTTATTTCATGTATTTCTGCCTTAGCCCTGGCTATAGGGCGGTAACTTACTGAATAATATAAGTTAGTTAATTAAGTTTAAAAAAACGGAAAACATCTAAGATCTCTTTCTGACGCTAATTTTCTTTTTGTAACATGCTTACGTATTCATGAAACGAAAAAAAAATCCAATGTAAATTAAAATTACGTGTAAGCTGTTTTCATTTTAAATGTTTCTCCTAAATCAAACAATTTAAGTCAATTTTTGTGTGCATCGATAAATATGGACAGTACAACAGCACCCTTCTATTTATAGAAATAAGAAATGAATCCATCTTATTTTCATTCAAAATGAAAATATAATAATATTCGCTCGTGAACAAAGTCGAGTTTTTTGTCACTTGTTGTCGGGTTTTGCATACGGTTTTCTTATCACTTGAAAAACAATCTTCAAAATAGCGAATTGTAAGTTTTTGCATTAAAAAATAAATGAAATGCATTTTACATTCTTAATCTTATTATTATCATCTATGAAACTACCAAATCTGAAATTAGCGTAATATTTCAAAAAATCCAATTAAATAATCTGTGCCTTTGTCACTTCCCATAACATCAATTAATATCGCTCCTGATTTAAATTTGTGTTTGCCTTGATGATGATATACACTAACAGAATATGCACTGAGGCAGCATGGTAATGTGTATAGTCATTCAGATATCAAAAGATGAATACATTTAATTAGATAGGCAATAATCCAATTTCAGAAGCTTCTACATAAAATTTCATCGAGAAACTTTTGTCTGAATAAATTTGCAATTTGGCCACTCTTTTAATTAGTCAAAATATGTTTCGCATCATTTTCAGCATTTTAAATGTTTTTTTTTTCACTAGCAGTATCAAAAATAAATTATGTAGCACGCTGCGAATATTAGATTATGAGTAAGAAAATGTAGGGTAAAGTGAAATTGCTGGAAGAAGTAAAATGGTTTAAGTGTTTTTTTTTTTTTTTTTTTTTGAGTTTGCAGCGCCACCTATCTAGACAAATAGGCTCCGAAAAGAAAGTTTGAGAATATTCAGCAACGTTTAAGAGATTGTATCTATTAGAAGGGTAATGTAAGGCAAAGTGTAATACCGAAGATACGTTATACAATTGTTCACAAAAGTGTTTGTACATTTACCATTTTCAATGACATAGGGCTTTGTTCATTAATTAAAGCTATTATCAAAAGATTCCAAAAAATTATCTCAAGCGTCTGGGAATGGGTTTCACATTTTTTTTTTAAATATCTGAATCCGTGTTAAACCACACTTCGAGCATTTACTGTTTCAAGTTTCGTTTTTCATTTCAATATCTTGTTTTCGTAATCTAACCACCGGTTCTCTCCAAATATGTCCCATTGGTTTTAAATCTGACGATTGAGGAGATATTTTCAAAACTTGTGGGCAATTTTAGAGGCACCTGATGCAAACATTGAGAGTCATGTGCTACTTATCGTTACCTTGATGAAAAAAAAAAAGAATGTTGTTTCCAATATCCGAAAAAAGCCAAAAGCTTTTGTCGGATGTCTTTTCATCCATAAGCTCATTACTTTTTGCATTGAAAAAGGCGTTCCCTGTAACGCCGAAACACGTGTCTGCTGTAATTGACAAATTTGTGCTTTTTTTTAACGTTGTTTTTTCTTTTTTTATGATTCATTGTTCCATCAACAAATTAAAAATCCCTTAATTCTGATGTTGAATGCACCCTCACACGAGAACATTTCTATCATCATATTCACTGGAGAATTTCAACTAACGACCAAATGGCACGAACTTGAGGGTCACAGATCTGAACAAAATTCTGTATTTAGGTTAGTTCCCACTAGATATGAACCCATGTGAAGCGGTTTGACTGCATAGGCCCTAGTTTGGCTGCAACGGGGGTCGAAAGTTGTTATTTGAGTACAGAAAAGCAATGATTTTTCCTTTGAAATTAATTTTTTAAAACTCTTTTCTGGCATTTGCATTGCAGTAGGAGCCAATTAAATGCATTCACAACACAGAATAAATCTCTCCTCCCCTTCCTTTGTTGTACTGAAAAGAGATGCGAATGTCTTGGAAGGGTAGATATTGTCTCAAAGTTTCCAATTTCAATAAAACTCCATTGCAATTCTCCGGATTCCTGCCAATTAGTGTGGTTCAGACGGCAAAAACTTGAGAGTCACGAATCTGGATAAACTTCTGGATTTAGGTCAATTTGTACTAGATATGAGCCCAGGTAAAATAGTTTGAGTGCATAGGCTTTAGTTCGGCACCAAGGTGGGTCTAAATTTGCTTATTTGGCTCCGAAACTGCGATAGCGTTTTCTTTGTAATTTTAAACTTGGCACAATATTTGCTCTCCTAACATCTGTCGCGTCTCTTGTTAGTACAACGTAGGGGCAGTGAAATTTATTCTATACTGTGAATGCATTCAGTTATGCAATACTGCAATGCAATATCAAGAAAAGAGTGAGAAAAGGTTTATTTCAAAGGAAAACTATTGCTTTTCCGGAGTCAAACTAGAAGTTTTGGACCCCCATTACTACCGAACTAGGGCCTATGCAGTCAAACCGCTTCACCTGGGTTCATATCTAGTGGAAATTAACCTAAATCCAAAATTTCGTCCAGATCTGTGACCCTCAAGTTCGTGCCGTTTGGTAGTAAGTTCTTAAGATAATATTCCTCATTTTTTCTATAACATGATTTACTTCTTTTATTTTGCAAATAAGAAGTTATTCCAAGGCATTTCGGGCTTATTTGTCATTGATTTTGCTAAGGAAAGTCTAATTTTCTGTTTGTTTATTCACTAACAAAGACTTGTGATGGCAGATCTCCCGGTTAATCCAGCTCTTCAGAGAATTCGAAGAAGAGTGTCAGGTGAAATTAAAACGCAAAATTTTTCATTAAGTTCTACAGACCCTTTTACAGCTCTCAAATGTGGATTTTTCGCACATTTTCTTATTATAAATCTTCGATCAAGTTTTGTTAGTTTTGCCAGTTAACTCTTTCTAACCTTGTTTTTCTTTCCAATTTTTTTCTTCAAATAATTTTTTCACGCACTGCACTATAGAGTGGTATAAATTAACTAATTTCGTAATATTTCGAACCTATTTACCGCTATTATGATAAAAAAATAATCAAATTTTGGATTGTGTTTGTAATGTTTCACGAATAATGTTTCCAGTACGACTGTGTAAGAGGGCATTTGGCCATTACCAGACCTGGTGCGCTCCCCGACAAGGCACCAGTCTTCGATATGCCACCCTTTAGGCGCTGATGCATGACACAAGTAGTTTTTGACGATCAGTTTCCACCAGATGGATGTACCTGTGCTCTTTTCGATACGAAACTGCACAAGGAATTTAATTTTGCTGTGGGAATTCAAAGCCGAACGAACACCCAAGGGACCTTTTACATGCCACATAAAAATACGACATGGGTGCTGACCCTATGTCGTTTTACGAATATTAGCTATTTTTAAATAATTAGTAGAATATTGCGAAATAAATCCGAAAAAAATATAAGAAACCAAATTAACTTAAATTTTAAGGCATACAAAATACATAATAAAAATAATTTAAACAAATTGAAGCATGAGAATTACAATCATGAGTTTGTTCAAAAATATTTCAGTATAGGATGACTTTGGTTGCGGGTTTTTCTCTGCATATTTGTTTTTTAAACTGTTTCTGAAAGAAAATCGGCCAATATTTTGGAAAAACTGCTAGGTTTTATTCAGAAAAACATAGAGATAATGTCGACAAATATTATATACTTCATATTCGAATTCAGATCCACGGGATTTTGGTTTTCTTATAAAAATGCTCCATTTTTTGAAATAAACAATATGGAAAGTTATATTCAGTAAGTCAAGTAAGTTATATTCAGTAAGAGGTTTTCCACCTCCAGCTCAGTCACTCCTATGCCGGGTTGATGAGTGCTAATAAGCACGAAACTGCAGTCCTCGGCTGGAATTGACTGAGCTGGGGGTGTACTTCATGAATATGGAAAGTTATTTTGAAAATAATAGTACTTAAATAGTATGAGTTTGGAAGTAAAATTTGAACTGAAATGTTATTTTTATTTTTTGGCAGTAAATTTGTTACTACAAAATAAAACAGAAAATTTCCGCTTTGAGACGCAAAAAGTATTTCTGCGTACAACGAAGAAACAACATAAAGAAGTGTCTTCAATTGATAGCAAAAACTTATGTAAAACCTAAAGATTTACTGTACAATATATAAATTAAAATTTCTATACAATTAACAGCAAAAAATACTCTTAAAATCTACGAGCATGATGTTAAAACTGAAAAAAAAAAAAAAACTTTAAAATATAAAAAGATAAGATCGAAAAAATAATCTCATATATCACAGTTAATTAAGCACATAAAACTTTTTTTCTGGAAAAACGCCTGAACAGTTAAAACTTTTTTGAATTACCGCATAAAAACAGCATTCCTGACATTAAAATTTTGAGTTGAAAAAAAAAAAAAAAAAAAAAACCTGGACAGTAAGAGGGGAATGAGAGATCGATTTTCATTGCCGCAATTCATTTTGTGTGGGCTGATGATCTAATTTTGGAGAGAGCGTTTGTTTTATTGGTAATTCCTTTTACGGACCTAAGGAAGTAAACACTATAATCACGAAAACATTTTTACTTAAATTCCCGAATAATGTTTCATTTTACTGACCCAGAATGAATGTAGAGTGTTTTTTTTTCTGCTCTCATTTGAATTTACGAACGTATAACAAACCTAAATATCAATTGGTTCCCGTTTTTTTTTTTTTTTTTTTTTTTTTTTTTTTTTTTTTTTTTCTTTTCTTTTTTTTTTATTTCTGCAAAATCGACGATGTTGCAAAAATTTTTTGCATTATTTTTAAATTTTTAAGTTTCAAAGAGGTGATTGTTTAATGTCAACTTGAGATTACTGAATGGTATCTAAAAGATAAGAGTCAAACAACGATTTTTTTTTTAATGAGTTTATCAGTGTTTTTGGTTTATAAGCTTTCATAGTATCAAACTGTAATCCCTAGCTTTTGTGTTTTATTTTGACTAAAAATGAAAGTTAGAATTCTATTAATATTTTTGAGTGTTAAAATTTTATTTTTATTTCGTGGTGGGACCATTTGCATAAAAATGTTGTTGATATTCAATTTTAAATTGTTGTCCGTTCATTATAAAATAACAATATTAACTTCCATTTGTAGAAACAATTTAAAATATTTTTAGAGATTTTTTTAAAAATTCTTCTGACTAAATATGGAAATAATTTGCAATAGAGGTGCGACATCGATGGAAAAACATCGATGTTTCAAAACATCGATGCTTGAAATTAAAACATCGATCGACAAAAAAACATCGATGTTTTGAAACATCGATGTTTCAAACCATCGATCTTTTTATCAATATATAACAAACATTTTTGAATATATTCCACTACACAGTTACATATATGATAATCTCTAACAAGTGTTACTTAGTGAACCTGTGAAATTCTTTATTGGCGTTGCATCAGTTCGTAAGATTATAGCTATTATTTCAGAAATTTCCAAGTAAAGCTTATATTAAATTACATTTATATATACAACACCACATTTCGCAAGTCAACAGAAAAAAAATAAACAAATCCGACCGGAGGAAGCTTTCCTGTCGCCGTTTATGTTTATAATACATACATTGAAAAAAAAATCTCTATGTTTATTTTGAATGCATTCATTACTCCGTTGAAGCGGAAATAGTTTTGGGAAATTACAGATAATCTCAACACCGGCAGCAACGGATTTACTTTTTTTGATTCTTTTCTGTGTTATTTTCCAAGCAATGAAGATTCTGTAGTACAGTCGACTCCCGCTACAACGCGATCCGACTTACGCGAAATGGCTATAAAGCGAGTTTTTCCGGAGCAGCGAATTTTAGAGCTAAATCGAATTTTTCGCTCTCAACTCGAAAATATTTGGAAAGGAATTGTGATGCTAAGTTTCGTTTTTGTTATTGACTACTAAACACTAATTCGTGAATGTACTTTCATCCTTTCAGCATCACTGACTGCGCAAGTTCCCACATACCGCACTATAATCATAGCAATGTTAGTGTGTATGTATCAAAACTCCTCATATTTTTCTTTTATTTATTCTAAATATGAAAGGTGATGAAATAATGTGGCACTTAGGCACGCTGTTTCATGTAAAGTTTGAAGACGGAAACAAAAACCAAAAGTTTGCGACAATTTAAGATAAGGCAAAGATTCTTAATAAGCTTGAACAACTAGAAAGTGGGTCGAAGGTAGCACGACAATTAGGTAGATGGATGAATCTTTCATACGTATAATTGAAAGTCAAGAGAAGGCAATCTGTATAAGTCCAGGGGGTCCCAGAGCGGTATTACCATAGATGTAAGTGTTATACAAGAAATTGCGAAGCTACTGTATTTAAAAATATATATTAGAATGACGATCAGATTGCGCAGAATAAATCATCTTCTTCAATTTTTAAGTTATAAATGTAGCTTATTGTATCTACTGTAAAGTACTATTACAGTGCAGTGCCTTACTACATGCTACATTATTACTACATACTGTACGTTCCGTACTGTTCTATTTTTGTGTATCTCTCTCCCATTAATCATTAATTTTGTTCATCGTAGCAGTATTTTATGTTGAAAAATGCAACTTTAAAAAAATACGGTAAAAATTAAGCTCTTTATGTAAGAAACGGTAATATATAGTTAACAAATGGTCAAAAACAGTTTAAAAGGTGTTTAAATGTCTAAAATGATTGGGTATATTAATAAAAAAATCATATGACAACACTTTTCCACAACGCGATATTTTGACTTACGCGAGGAGTCTTGGAACGCATCCTTCGCGTAAGTCGGGATTTGACTGTATATATCTGAGCCGATCTTGGAAAAACAATTAGAGGAGCATCTGTAAAAAGATTTTAAGAAGCATTTTGAAATTTTGTGGAGTAGCTCCGTATTTTGCAATAAATAAATAAATAAATAAATAAATAAATAAATAAATAAACGAGAAACACTTGTCTGAAATTGCTTTTGAGCTTTTAGCTTTAATAGTCATTTTAAGCCCTAGGATCAAAATAAAAAACAGCTTAAACACTACGTCATGCTTGAAAACGCTCTGCCGGAACTTTTTTGCGGAGCTCAGGAGTTTCGCAATTTGATGCGGAGCAGTTGTCAATTCTGTTTGAGATTATTTTGCATGGTAGCTAAGAGGAGCACAGCTCTTGCATTTTTCAAATTTAGGTGATGTCGATGATTAGATTCTGAGAGTTAAATGTTTTTGGGTCAATTTATAGATACCATCTTTTTTTTTTCTTAATGAATATCGATGTTATCAATCGATGTCGCTCCTCTGAGAAATTTTATTATAATTTTCAATTAAAATACAAAAACATCAACATCGAAAAAGCATCGAATCCAAAACATCGATGTTACAAAAACATCGAAAGTAAAACATCGATGTTAAAAACATCGATGCTTCTTAAACATCGACATCGATGTCACACCCCTAATTTGCAACAGACCAAACAAAAGTAGAGAAATATTAACACTTTATTTAAAATTATGGCAACAATATGAATTTGCACATTATTGACAAATTTACAAAATTAATTTAACTGTGAAAAGTTGCTTATTTTCTTTTCTCTGTTTCATCTGAAAGTTGTATTTGAGAAGTTTTAAAAATTATGTAAAAAGCAAAAATTTTTAACTCTTATGTTAGTTTTAAAAAACTTTTAAAATGCTGATTGATTAAAAATAAAATCCAGAGATTTCATTGCAGGCAAATAATGTTTTAATAAATTATTTCATGTAAGGAATGGGGAGTAATATCACGACATTAAGCTTCAAAAATTGTTTTTTGCTTTAGGATGTGAATTGAAATTTCGAATCTTGCACGCATGGCATCTTTAAAGTTTTACGTTGTTTGATATAAAAAAACTTCAACTTTGGTTTGCCAAAACAAAAAGCTTTTTTCGTCATCTTTCCCCACCGAAGGGTCCCATGACGAAGGTTGGTGGGTAAGATGTCCAACAGCTAATGTTAAATATTGAGAGAGAAAAATACACAACAATTAATTCTTTTATAGACAATAAAACGTAATGATTTTAGACAAAGGAAGGAAAATTAGCTTTTCATTAAATTGAAAAGTAGGATGCGTTCTTTCTGTCTAGTGCAGGGGCGGCTCTAGCGCCGGACAAAAACGGGCCCCCTGTAAGGGCCGGCAAATTGTTAGGGCGGTATTTTGGTTCTAATGTCTAAAACACATTTTTCATTAGGTACAAACTTGTGCAAAACTATTTTGCACACATAACTGTAGCTTGGGAATCAGAAACGTACGTGAAGGTTGTAGGTCTTTTTGTTCTTCTACGTTTATTGTACCGTAATTGCTGTCGCCAACGTCAAATGTCATGTGTCCAGTTGCGAAAAAAGAGTGAGGTCCGATTACCATCAGAATCCCAGAATCCTCCGCCTGATTCGGGGTCCTAGTCCACGTGCTTTACAGCACTATTTACAGCATGCCGCATGTTGAAACAGGGAAAGCTTTTATGCGCAATTTTTTGGCGTTCTTTTTGAAGGGTTCCACTTCTCTCAAAACAGGAAGCCTCCTCTCTCAGCCAAAATCATTAGAGGGATCTCATATCTCGTTTCCAGGTGTTAAATTTTGCAGCATTTCCAGGGAAAGAACTACCAAACACCTCGCCTTCTAACAACATCGATTGTTTGAGCCTGTTTTTTTTTTTTTTTTTTGGAGCTACCACTTTGAAAAATTGCCGAGCTCCTAACGTAACCAAATGCGGAGTACAGTCGCTTTCATTTCGGAAAACTTTCGGACAAAGGCCTCGCGCCTCAAACCCCTCTTTCAAATATAATCCAAATCGTTCAAAAATGAATTTTTAAAAATGGCAATCTGTTGAAGTGTTTAGCGCGCAGTCCTCTTTAAATAGAGTGAGACGATGCTCCCATATGAAATCTAAAAGTGAAAAAACTATAATTTCAAATATAATTAAGGTAAAACCTTTAAACCCTCACTCCAGTCCCTGAATGTCGCTTAAAAACTTCGCTTTTTTTGGACTTCTATTTCAAAATGTTTTTGGGGAAGAACCAAAGAGTCCCCTTTCTTGTAATCATCAAAGTTTTTGTCGGTAACTGTGTTTTAGAACTTCAATGTTGAAACATTGGGGCCAAAGGTGATAGATTTCACTCTACTTTCAAAAAAAAAAAACATCGTCGAAGACAGCAGCGAAGTCCCATTCTTACTCTAGCGTCAACACATATCGCCTATAATCGCGTTTTTAAGACTTCAGTTTCTTAAAATTTCCTCAGAAAGCCCCCTGAAACTTTCCACCTAAACCGCCAGAGACCATCTAAAACTGCGTTTTATGACTACAAATTAAAAAAATTCTCCGGGGGAGAGTCCCCGGCCCCCTAGCAGATACGGGAAATTTTAAGTATGCCCCCCTCCCCCCCCCAAAAATATTTTTTGGTTGTGCCATTGTTGGACAGTGTAGGAAGCTGTGCCCGTAGGACCACTGAATTGATAAATAAGCGAAGACAACGACAAAAACAACTGCTTTCAGTCATAACCATTTGAAGGGGAGCAGGGGGGAGGATTTTTGAAGAACGTTTCACATTTAAAAGAAAGAATTACCAAAAAAAAGAAGGGAACGAAATTATATTTGTAAAACAAAAAACAAAACTTGTAATACATGAAAGACACCGCCAAGTCAACCGTCACTCAGTCATTCCAGTCGAGGGCTGCATATTCGTGCTTATTGGCACTCATCAGCTCGGCTTAGGAATTGATTGAGCTGCAGGTGGGAGACTTCGTAAGGAAGCCAAGATTGCCAAACAAACTGGTAGCTAATATAGTAATAATAGTAGTTAAGAATAGTATATTAGCTACTAGTTTGTTTGGCACTTTTTGTTTCTCACCTCCAGCTCAGTCAATCCCTAAGCCGGGCTGATCCAGTGCTAATAAGCACGAAACTGCAGTCCTCGGCTGGAATGACTGAGTTGACGGTGTCTTTCATGTAATTCTGCCTTAGCCCTGGCTACAGGGCGGTAACTTACTGAAAACACTTGTAATGTTTGAACATTTCTTTGCCTTTTTTTAGTATTATTATTTATTATTATTATTTTCTTACTATGGGGAGGAGTGGCACTTCGCAGAATTGTCCGGGGTGGCAAAACTGCTAGAGCCGGCCCTGTCTAATGCAAACATTTTTTGTTTATAAAATCTACTGTTTTGTTGAAGATTTAGAGGTTTTTAACTAACGAATCGCTGTCTCCGCTCTAACGTAAGTTTCATCCCAACATAATGCCACCAACAATTCAGAAAAAATTTGAAAAGAGCACATATAAAATGAAAATCGCATATTTCAAAGTAAATAAGAATTTCCTTCAGTGGAAAAACATAAAGCTTTGTGGCAAAAATTGACTTTTTTCTCGTAATCCTCTATTTCATTCGGCATGTAAAGAATTCGCTTTGTTTTCTATTCATGTGTTTACATTTTCAAACAATGGACGGTAGTTCAACTCCATTTTCACCCAACGTTTTTCAAACGTAAAATCAGTGCAAACGTAAAAGTGTCAATTAATTTAAACACAAAATTAAAGAAACAACCAGCTTATCCAACAAAATGTAAATTCATAAATATGCAGGATGTTCCGTTTTAACCTGCAAGACCCTTATTTTCGCAACAGTGTGACCTAGATGTATACTTCCAATTGCAAAAATGTTCAAAATCAGATGCAGAGATAATATATTGAAAGTTTGAGTCAAACATAACAATGAGACAAAAAATACAAAATTTAACATTTTATACGGGCCCTAGGTCCCGCAACTTTTATTTAGGGAAGTAATCTACATTGAAAACTATTACTGAAACAAAAAACTCGGCATTTGTGCGACAAAAACTCAAGGACATACCCCAGTTCAAAGTTTTAAGGGACCATACAGAAGATGAGATTGAAACTTATCGCATTTTAGAAGAATGACAGGTAGACAAAGTAAGAAAAAAAAGGTGTCACATTTTTCATTGCTATTCAAAAATAAGTGAAAATGTTGTGCCGTGATGCGCAAAATTGCACAAAAGTACTTCGAATGCTTTGAAAAACCACACTATGCACACATACAATTTTTAACACTTGTTAACAGCTATATTTTCCCCCAAAAGGTGTTATTGACAGCGAGTGTAAAGTGGTGTAAGTCACAAAACGCTGCGTTTCATATTTCAGTGAATATTGGTCGTACTAATTTCAAACGTTTTGTGTTCAGATTATTTTTCAATGGAGATTATTTCCCTAAATATAAATTAGGGGACCTAGGGCCCGTATAAAAAGTTAAATTTTGTATTTTTGACTCATTTTTATTTTTACTTCAAACTTTCAGTACCTTAACTCTGCATCTGATTTTGAACATTTTGCAATTGCAAGTATACATCTAAGACTAGCGGTTGCGAAAACAGAGGTCTTGCAAGTTAAAACGAACACCCTGTATAATGAACTATAAAGTTCTAAATGGTGTAAATACGGGTGTTAAAGCAATATGTGGAAAACAGAAGTAGTTGATAACATTTGATTTTAATAACTTTCGGTTATTTATTGTCATGAAACAAAACTTTTATTACCTGGAATTTTACATCTCCACCAACATGAGGATACACTTAATCGCAAATTCATACTCTAAAACTAGGTCCCCTCCGATCGTCCAGGTGACAAAAATTATTTACAACATCCATGATGCCATGAGATCACCATCTTTTGATGTCATGAGTCAGTTAGTAAACTCCCGAAACTACTCACGTTGCGATCACATGAGTTTTGTTCGAAGAATAATATTTATCACTAATAAAATATTAATACCTGGACGACCGAGCCTCGCTCAGCTTTAATTTTTTTTTTTTTTTGTCAACTCGTATTTTTCTAAGGTTTGATACTTTTGTAAATATACTTGAAAAGCATCACGTTAAAGAAATATTAAGGTTCTCGCCAGTCATTGCATATGCTTCCGAAAAACGAGAGATATACATGTAATCACTTCATCAGCATTATAATTATTTTAGCTATAAGCAGTCTGTTACTGAATATAGGCCTCCTCTTCCCCACAGTCATCCACATGTGGAAGCTCTGAGCTGGTACATGTCTAATACATATCTAACGCACGGTATTGCTGAAACTAAGACCAAATATTGCGATAATAAATATGAAAAAAATGCTAGGATTGGAAATACGCCGCTACCATCTTATAACCCTAAAGTATCAAACAGAGATTCTGAATGCAATTAAATCAACATTTTGCTTTAAACTATCTGTTACATTTTTGTTTCCACTATACAATTTTCCTGTCATTAATTAAAAGATTTTAAACTTGGAGCCAATTTTACTATGGTGAAATCGGTTTTAACCCAATACTTCCTTCCACACTATGTTGCGATTCATGATTTTATCCCAATTGAGATTTACACATGGGAAAAAGTACTTTTAGTGTAGTTTGTCACTTTACGCCAGAAAATGCTACGTACAGCATGCTATCTATAAAAACTGATGATCCACAAACCACACCAACAAATTATAACAACAACAGTTTTAACAAAATATAAACAGTTTCAAGACATTTGTTTTTCCGAAATAAAATTTAGATGCTTGATTTAAAAAACATATCAAATTATTTGAAATGTTAAAAAGAAGATAAATAAATAAAATAAAATAAAACGGCCAAGCCAAACAATAGTGTTGCTTAAAATAAAAAATAAATAAATAAAAGTACTACATCGACTTACATAATGCTTTTGAATTTGTTTTTAGCCAAGTGCGATTGAAATTAGCCAAAGTGGTTAATGTTAGCCAAACCTGGCAACCCTAAGCAAGTTTAACGCGAGAAGGGGAAAATGTTCATTGTTATGGTTGCAAATCGTCTGCCTTATGTGTCAATTCACAATTTTTTTTAGGGTTGAACTCAATTAGACTTTATATTAAAAAACTCTTTTTTGTAAAAAATCGTGTTTTTACAGAACAAACGCTGATACATATAAACTTAGAATGCTAAACTACAATTAAATCCAAAATTTCATCCAAATCGTTAGAGCCGTTTCCGAGATACGAAATATAAATATACATACCCACAAGAATTGCTCGTTTAAAGATATAAGATAATATTAGACAATTTAAAAGGGCAATTAGAATTAAGTTAATTAAGTAAGGGATTGTTCACAAATGAGGTCACTCTTTGAGGGGGGATCATGAAATTGTGTCAGCTTTTGACAAGGGGAAGAGGTAACGAAACGTGTTACATCGAATATGTTTTAAACGATATGTTTGGAAAAAATAGCGTAACATGTGACAAGTCGGAGGTTTAAGGTGAAGAGTGATACTTTACGAAGAGGGTAAGGGGTTCAAAAACGATGAAAAAGCGTGACATCATTAATGGACAGCTCTTAAGACTCTGTGGAGACAATAAAATGATAAGAACAATGTTATTGGAGAATCTTTTTAGATGGCATCCCTGAAAGCACAGTAAATGAAATCGGATGCTTCCGTGAAAGTCGCGTGCCGGTCACATAAGCGTCCCCGTCATGTGATCAGGGCTGTCAATTGGATTTTTTCGCAAAACCCAAGATTTCGCTCATAGAACTCTTGAGATCTAGGTCAGAAAATTCAAGATCATGTAACTAGTAATTCGTTAAATGTATTCAATTTCCTTTTTGCAACTTCTTCTAGTCTAGCTGGTCTATTATAAATTTTAAAATCGATAAAGTGAGAAAACAGGACAATAAGGGATTTGAATCTACTTGTTGGAGTATCGGGAAAATGAATGTCCCGCTTTATGCAATACAAGTTCTATGTGCCATGAACTTGATTATGCGCGTCCCAGTTCTTCCGTGATCTCGGTTAATAAAATATCCCGCTCAATAGAATATTTTTTTCGTGGCAAATTAAAAAACTCTACTGCACTAAAAATGATGGCTCTCAATAATTCTATCTTTGAAACAATTGCTAAAAAAATAGAGTACAAATCATCTGCTGCAAAGAAAAAATTAATGTTTTGGAAACAATTATTGAGATAATACAAGAAAATGTCATCCTGGAATTCAGCGAGGAAGACTTTTAGCTCTGTCCCAATGCCATCTTTTCAAGGCACAGCTTCTGTAAGAGAGAAACTTCCGAAAAAATTGCTTTGCCAAAGAGTTATATTTAATAGAAAATATTATGTTTTATGATTAACATATTTTGCAAATGCATCGATTTCATCAATAAAGCCCCAAATCTCAGAATTTCAAACAAAATCCCTAAAACCTAAGATCTCTTTAGAAAACTCAATGTGGCATATAATCTACACAAAAATAAATAAATAAATAAATAAAACAATCTTTTGGGCAATTTGATTTTTGATGCAGTCATTTTTTTTCTTCCTTTTTTGGAGTTCGATGCAAAATCTGTCAATTCCACGGCGTAAGCCGAGCGGTCCCTCAAGACATCGATCAAGATTTCGTTTGGTACGAAAATTCTGTTACACGTCAAAATATCTGCAACCAAGAAAACTCTCCCACTTTATTACTTTACCTTCACCAAATTTTAATTTTTTCACTTCAACCTAATATGCAGTTCATTATTATGAGATTTGCATCCACGCGCACTAAATAAGTACCCAATAATACAATTTTCGCATTCAACGCTAAAATTATTATTCATTTAGGCAGTACACGCGACTTAAGTGATTCATTAGACCCTTAGAGAGCAATCTAATTCGAACGGCTCACACCGAGTAAACAACGTTGTCAGGAATAAAAAAACGCTGCAATTCAGAGAAACAATCATTACACGTCTTAAAGACTTTCATTACCGTTACGGCGACAGACAAGCGAAAGAAGTCCCACTTTACCCCAAATCTCATAAATTACTCACTTTTCCCCACGCCAATGGATTTATGAGATCGTCCTTGGAGACAGCGTTTTTCATTTCCCGCCGCTTTTAGGCGGCAAAAACTCTTTAGGCCAGCGGGTCGTGATAACGATATCTCGACTGTTTTTGTAGCGTATCGGAATGGTCTGATGTGGAATGTCTGTCTGATAGTCGGGATATGTCTCTGGGCATTGTTTGTTTAAAGGAGTGACTTTTATTTTAGTTTCGTCTGGTGAAGTCCTTGCATAAGGTATCGTCTCATCCCAAAAGACTAATAAATTACATTTATGCAGCAAGCAATCTCTTGGGTGTCCCTTAACGTCAGATAACTGTGTCCGACAGTCAAACATTATTGGTTTAAATATTCTGAAATATAACACGCTTTGTAGCAATTTGACCTTGAAAGTAAAAAAAAAGAAAAATGATCTTTTAGTATAAAGCAGGGCTACGGAGTTGTACGGAAAATGACTGGCTAGGGCTCCGACTTTGACAGCGGAAATTTCAAAACCTTTGACTCCGACTCCTTTACCCCAAAACCAGTCCGACTTCGACTCTGGCTCGCGTACCTCAAGTACTGACACAGTTGCGAATCTTGTGGAAAAATAACACACTCCGACTCCGATTCTCGAAACTTTAAGACTTTGACTCCTGCCTCCAATTCCGACTACTTTACGCCGAAACCTGCCGGACTACGACTCCTCAGCCCTCGTATAATGACTGTGTTTAACAGCCATTAGCTGTTCCTCCACAAAGTGTTTTGCTTTTTTTTTAATATAAAAGAATAATAGATTTAAAATCTTTGAAAAAAAAAAAAAAAGACTTTAATGCGAATTAAAAAAGGAAAGCATGAAAAAAATCAAAACAACTAACGGAGTAGAACAGTTTTTAACACATTCGTAACATTGTGGTCCGGTCTAGTGGTACAGGACTTTATCAGTAGACGTGTTTGTCCACTGGTGGGTCACCTATTATGAAAAATTACATTCCTGCTGGAAGTCTGTATGTGTACTGGAAGCATTTATATCGTAACTACGACTGCATGGGTAGTGTTGGAACAAGAAAAAAAGTAAATATATTGGAGTTAATACATTTATAATTTAATATTTTTATTGCACAGCAAATTGAACTTTCTCATTTTTTACCACTTTTTGAGCACTAAAGTTTCTGTTTATAATTTTTACTGCAACGAAAGCAAAAAATCCAGTCCAAAAAGAGTTCAAAAGTTGTTTTTACCCCAAAGTACTAGCTCATGACGATTTTCGTAGGCGAAAGTCTACAGAAAAAAAGTGGTAAAAGATTACTCAAACAGTAGGGGAGGGGGAGTTCCTTTTCCCTCAAAAGAACTTTATCAAAGGAATAAAGAAAATCTATTTCGAAGAAATGTTAACGTAAATATCAGGAAGATAAATATTTTACGATACATATTTCTTTTGAAAAGATAAATCATATAAAATGAAAGCGCAAACCCGTAAAAGGCTTTTAAGAGAAACGTAAAGATTTCCATTTAGCTGTATCCAATGCAATCTTTTCCGAAACTATGCCCTCGAAAAAAATATATGTTCTTTAATTGGGAAAAAAAGGTGACTGATGAAAAGTGAAGTTGTTGAAAAGGTGTGTAGTAAAAATTGAATCATAGCTTTAGAGCAAGTGGTTTGTATCAGTAAGGCCATCAATTTTACTTGGGATGTTGCCTCGTAATATTGGTTTATAACAGTAAAAATAAGTTTACCATTGAAAAGAAATTTCGCGGTAACAGACGTATCAGTTAATCACCAAAACAAACTTCCTTCAAAGAATCCAAATGTGTTGGATCTTTTTTTTTTGCATGAACTTCACGAAGAACATGGACTCTAATTCTATATACAGTATACTTCCGGTTATCCGCAAGCGAATTATTCGCGGGGTGGAATATCCGAGAGTCATTTAATAACCATGAACATGTATTTTCGCAGTAAAAAGCAAATACCAATGCAATCTTTTCAAGGCACAGCTTCTGCAAGAAAGAGACTTCAAAAAAAAAAAAAAAATTGCTTTGCCAAAGAGTTATATTTTATAGAAAATATTATGTTTTATCATTAACAAATTCCAATGGCTTCTCTCTTTTTTTTTTTTTTTTGTCGAAAAATTGTAAATAAACTCGGTTGTTTTTATTTCACATATTTATTGCGCTTTCTTCATCGTACATACGCTTGTTCGTTGTTGATGTTAAGTTCTGTTGTAAAAAACTACAAAACATTTTTACTGTACTGTATATGTTTCCACTGTTTGAAGAAAGTATTATGCATCAATACAGTTTTTGAGGAAGGACACTTTTTAGCTTATTTGTCCCTCATTGCGGTTTATCTGCGATTTTTATCATTCGCGGCACTTGTGCCACTTAACGGGGTTGTTTCCTTCAGTCAAAACTACTACCTTTAGTCACTGAAATTGATAGAATAAGCAAAAAAAAAAAAAACATAAACCCAGAAATATTTTCACTTTCTCAACAGTTATTTTTAATCATTTTCTTAAAATGACCGATTTTTCAAACAAGACGTGGTCTTTATGACGTCACAAATGATGCATTTTGGCGCATCTTTCTACCACATTCCACGTTATGACAATAAACAAGCGAATCTAATATTGCGCTCTGCGCTTACTATCATCCATGTTGTTGCCAATACACGTGAGTAAAGAAGCGAATTAAATATTTTCTTCTGTGAATGGCAACATTGAATGGCATTTCATTATTTGTGATGTCATCAGCAAGATTTGTAAACAATGAAAGCGCACCGATTAAAATATTTTTTTTAAATATAAAACCTAAATAAATTATTTAAAAAATGGTCACATCCTATGTTTTTAAGCACGCTCTTTTAGAAAAAAAAATACTTTTAAAATTTTGGAAATGACCCCATACCGCGTATAATCGAGAGTTTATTGTAATGCAATTGCATTTTAAATATTTCTTGAAGTAATATTTAATAAATATTTTTTGGCCAATCACGGACGTACTTTACGAGATGTCCGTTGCTGAGCAACAGAATATTATTGAATACTGTTTCTGGAAATATTTAAAATTTAATTACATCATATAACAGTAGAGTTCTTCAAAAATATAGAATCACAGGAGTATTTGTAGAGTGTTTAATATGAAATACAAGCTGCGTTGCCCGGCTTTGCCCGGTCTACCTTGAAAATTAAAATTGTGTCAAGTTACGTATATTCAACAATCAGCGTAAAAAATAAATTTGAAAAACATCATGATTTCCCTACCAAGCAATGACGACAGATATTAAAATACTTTTAAGAAATTAAATCCAGAAAGATGGATTTAAAATGCGTAACCATGGAAACACAAAATAAAATAAGTTTAAGGTATTAAAATGCGAAAGAAAATGGTTCACAATTTGAATGGAATCGAGATTTCTTAACTTGATTTAAAAAGGCTAGTAACTTTTTTCCTTTCGAGATAAAAACTTATTTTTTGACCATAGGTCGAGTTAGATCTGGAGTTAAAAAGGTCGCTTTTTCAAATGGCGTCAAAAAGAAAGCTGTGGGACAATTCCTTCACTTTTTATTTATTTATTTAATGAAGAAAAAATTGCCTAAATTTCAGCTAAGCCTAAAAAAATTCGAGCTAAAAAAGCAAACAACTCCCGCCGTAATAAAGTTAGAGCGGTGAAACAAATTGCGTAGAACGCGGAAAATTTTACCCTTTCTAACGATATGTAATATTAATATGTGCAAGTAATTTTTCACCCCCATATTTGAGAATTTATGTGAAAATTGGACGTAAATTGGAATAAAAAAAGAACTAGTCGTCGAATTTTATTCGAACTGGTCTGCAAACCTTTTCTGGACTTAAAGGAACAAACTGAAAATTTCAGCGCAATCGGCCGGGTAGTTCTCGAGTTTTGCGAGTTCAAAAACACAGACGCTTTTTGGGGACTTCATTTTATACTATGTAGAGATTGATACGTCTGTTACCATTGAATCACTATAAATACCAGAGGCGGAGATTTTGACTGAAACGTGTGGGGGGGGGGGGGGAACGACAGCTAAAAGCCATGGGATTTTTAGTGAAAGCAAAAAAATGAAAGAGAAGTAAAAGAGAGAAAAAAGTACAAAACTTTGCTAAGGCTGGTTTTGAGAGCATATGAACGGTAACTGATGTAAATCTAACAGCTTAACCCTCGTTTTTCTTAAGATTTTGATGAATTATGTACTCAATAACTTTTCCCAAAGAAACACTTAGGCTAGTAGGCTGGATGTAATTATACCTACTTACATTATTTACCCAAAAGTATTTTAAGACGTCACAAAGACTTTGTAATAATTTCAATAAGCAAGTAAACATGTTTAAGTAAAAGAATTGATTTACTAATATTTAAACAATCTTACTAATATTATATATGCGAAAGTTTGTCTGTATGGATGTATGGATGGATGTATGGATGTTTGTTACTCTTTCACGCAAAAACTACTGAACGGATTTTGATGAAACTTTACAATAATATAGCTTATGCATCAGAATAACACATAGGGTAGTTTTCGTCCCGTTATGGGGGGCAAAACCCCCTTAGGGGGGCAATAAGACACAATTTTTGTATAAATTCTCTAATATTGGGATGAAAAAATACTTGCACATATTTACATTATATGTCCATCGAAAGCTCTGATTTTTCTGCTGAAGATGGCACCTGTTCGAAATTTCTAAGTAGAATAAAAAACGAGTTATGAGCTTTTTAGATCCATGTTCGAAGGCTTTCCTCAACTCAATACAGTATTTAGTGTATCATCTCAACTCCCAGTCGACAGCGACAATTGTTGTATTGTTGACTTTCTTTGCTTTTCGTGATTGTTCAAGGCTTTTCTCAAGTCAAATCTTGAAGTAAGATTTTTGCACAAGATTGGCAAATAATACATGATTTGGCTGATGATTTTCCATTTAAACGGAACTTTAATGTAATTAATGGTTTTTATTATTATTTATGCTGATTGAACACTTACTCATTATCCAAACAACCAGCAGATCGCCAAAATTTTTGCAGAAAGATTTCCGTAGCTGATGCATTTGGCAGTTTTTTCAACGTTGCTGTTTTTGAAGCCGAAGACTACGTCATAATGTTTCTCAGCTTTCACCATGTAAACAAAATATCGCCAATCAAAGAATTTTCAAAAGACTTTTTTTACTGTGTTAAATAGTCCAGCAACTAAATTAGGCAAATCCATAAACAGCACAAAAACTTCCATTAATTTTCCTTTTAGCACAATTTCAAACAATCACCAAATTTTATTACTTATTTTGGTAACATTTCGGATGAAACCGTTTAGCGCCATTTTATGGTGACCAAAAATATCTCAGCATCTGGCGACGATATCTCTGTAACGAAAATTAATATCATATCGTTTTACAAACTAAGGAAAGAATTGGGGAGCATCATCGAAGGTACCCCGAAACGACTTTCGCAAATTCGGTAAAATCGCACCAAGAGCCACAATGATTGAAATTTCCCGAAATAACTAAAGCAAGTATAAAGGGATTACGAGCGCAGCTACTTTTTTTTAATCACTTCGTACTTCATTAGCCATACAGAGAAGGTTTTAGACTCCATGTTAAAAAAAAAAAGTATCAACAGATTAATCTTTTTAAACATGAGAAGATTAATTTTATGTTTTTTAAATTTGTATATGCTTAAATATAGTGCTTTCGTTTCTAAATCAATACTACTTTGTTCTTTATACTTATTGCTATTTTAGTTTTATGGGTAAGGAAGAAACTCGATTTTTAATCACGTCAAAAAGATGTGTTTTAAATTCTTTCACTTAAAACAGAAAACAAAAGCAAGTAACGATTTTTTCTAATAATTATTACTGACCCAGGCAACGCCGGGTATTTTTGCTAGTGAATATATAAACTGAAAGTTATGGCTTGTGCCAAATAATGTTTCTTTGAACAGATTTTCAAAGTAAAACAAAAAAATTTGAATTGAAAATTTTGACATTTCTGCTTGATTTATAAATTCTAGTTTTGGTCTTAAATTGGAAAATAAAATAAAAAAATCCCTCGAATCGTCGCAACTGATAAATACCTTAGTGATTGATACATACCTATAGTAAATATATTTCCCAGTCGTATCGGTTAAATGCTTTAAAAACATTTAAAATATCTGCAATTCAGGCATGCATATGCTTTTCCTTATGTCTGTGTATTTGAAGTAAAACATTGGAATAAAGCACAAATTGGTATTGGCATCGAAAATTGTTCGCACACCTTAAAAGTTCGCCTGAAGGTACGAGAAAAAAATGCTTTTGCTAAAACATCATTTCTATCATGCCCCGAAGAAAGGTGGGAATCCTTGTGATACTCGAAAACACGATCACGCTCTACGTAACAAGCAGTAGCGCAGTCAGAGTTTACTTTCTGTAGAAAGGATTCGATCACAGCACCACCGTGCTAAACGTAAAAGTCGTATCTGCTGCTTTGTTCAAAATGAGAAAATTGTTTATAAAGTTTTAGGCCTTCGTATGATGGGGTCGTTTCCAAAATTTTAATAGTATTTTTTTCTGAAAGAGAATGCTTAAAAACATAGGATCTGACCATTTTTTAAATAGTTTAAGTTTAATATTTTTAAAAAAAATACTTAAATCGGTGCGCTTTCATTGTTTACACTTCCGTCGTGTGACATCACAAATGATGAAATGCCATTCAATGTTGCCATTCACAGTGCAAAATATTTAATTCGTATCTTTACTCACGTGTATTGGGAACGATATGGTTGATAGCAACCGTAGAGTGCAATTTTAATTCGCTGCTTGATTATCATAGCGTGGAAACGTAGTGGAAAGATACGATAACTTGCATCATTTGTGACGATAAATACCACGCCTTGTTTGAAAAATCGGACATTTTAAAAAATTAATTTAAGAAAAACTGTTGGGAAAATGAAAGTATTTTCTGGGTCCATGTATTTTTTTTTTTTTTTTTTGCTCGTTCTATTCATTTCAATGACTAAAAGTAGTGCTTTTGACTGAAGGAAAAAACCCCATTGACGCAGTGAGAAGCAATGGGATGTAAGTGGACATTTTCAAGTTTTGAGTAAAACGCGTTAAAAGATAACATCCTAGGTAGGCTTTCATTGAAATTTCTTTTCTAAATCATGCTGTATAATAGCAGCAACTACCAGGGCTACTAGTACCATCTCTTGCCCCAAGACAGAGGAGAGGTTCACCTACCATGTGTACTGGTTATCTCCACGTTTTTAGTTTTGCCACTTCACATTCCTTTGCTTCTCAGTCCTCTATTGATTTATATTAGTCCAGTTGCATGCTTAGGGTAAAAGACCCTACGTGGGAAATTTCGTGAGGAAATTGTGAGACCTATTCTAATGCATTCCTTATGGCCTATGTAACTATGCCTCACCGGGTGTTTTGCTTGAATTTGTGTCAGACGACCTGTGTGACGTCATTAATCCAAGATGGCGGCTGCAAAAGATATTGATGAAAATTTTCGGTTTTGACTCATTTTTAAGGCATATTATGAAATGTTTTCAACTTTTATTATATATTTAATATTTTAATACTATTATATTTCAAATATAAGAACAAATTATCAGTATAAAATAAATTATTTATTTTGTTATTTTTGATTTTCGATACAGATTTTATGAAATTTTTTAGCAAACAATAGCAGTTAAAAATATTTTGGAAAGCTTGTACGATAAAAATCAAATTTATAATTCCAAAAAACCTGTAAAATTATTTGCATACACTTGTTTTTGGGGTTATAAAAGGCTTTTTTTTTTTTTTTTTTTTAATGTAGAAAAAATTTACAACTTCCGTTACTTAATATCGGAAGCAATAACAATTTTATTTACATTTTTTTTTGCTCTAAGTAATGAATAAATTATTTAAACTCTGATTTTAATTAAAAAATATAGATTTAAAAGTAAACAAACAGGTCTTACTTAAAGTGTCATCAATATCGCTTTGTTGGCTGTGCTTTTCACATAAGTCCTCACCACCTCCACACATACAAAGTTCAGTGTATGTAATGTTTTAAGATTTGCATTTGCATGAAACAATGCATTTGCTCTTTACGCAGCTGCATCGAACTAATTTCAAGATGGATTCAAGTACACAAGGAAGTACACATAACTGAAGCATAGAAGTTGTCTTTCTTTTCCCATCCGAAGTCTAATGGTGATGGTAAATTCGGTGCTGCTGGTCAGCAAGATGCCACTCTAATACCTGATAATGCGCTCTTAAAATATATGGGGGCAAAGATGCTCTTGTAGGAGGCAAAATTTAATTTTGAGCCTACTGCTTGGAAAACATGAACCAACGAAGTTCTCCAACATCTGAAATCTTGGTCAGCGGCATATACAAGGAGCAAATAAATCCTTCAATAGCAACTTTATCATTTGCATTAAATTTTTTGGTTGACCCCAGATGACTCAGAGCATCAAGAGTATTTTTGTCTGCCGTCTTATAAATTTTTCAAAAAAATGGTTTCCCTTCTTAGCCAGTGAACCTGCTGTATCACATCCTGATAAAGCATGGAGTCCTAATACTCCATGAGTTTTTTCTGGTCCTAATGCTGTCATAATGCTTTTAATATCTCTCTTTATGTTTTCTTATAGTTTAATGTTTCCCCATATGCTGAACATTTGGGCTTACTTGTCTTTGCAATTTTATAGGACGTTATTTCAGTCAGGGACTGAGGTAATGTCGAAAGAGAGCGGGATGTTGAAGGTATGGTAAGAGAAAGTGGAATTTGTCTATCGGAGTCTTTTTTCTGTTGATAAAGTAAAATGCCATGCAAAGTACCCTTCCCATGAGATGTGTCTTCAAGGAAGTCAATGTTATCTGCAGCACAAAATAAAAATCTTGCCTTGTTCAAATCAGGGGGAATATATATCCTGTCACTATCATCCATGCGCCTTATTAACCCATTTGCTATCTATGTTTCCAAACGTAGAACTTTAGCATAATCAATCGAAACACCTAGTTTATTTAAAAAATCAATTATAAATTTGCTTCGGGTAACAGAGTACATAGTAAGGCCAACACCAACTTGCAAAGGCATATCTCGGGCGTATCGATGAACAGTTTCTTTCGAAGCTTGGTACGGAGACAGTATTTTATACATGAATATGTGTGACAGTCTTTTAGCTTTATTCAGCACGATGTTGTCCTGCACTTCAGAAATAGAATTAATTTCGAATTTTCCGTTGCAGCACCAATTAAAAAACTGATCAATTTCGATTGGAGCGGCATCAACTATCTGATTCTGTTCAAAAGATCCTGTAAATGTCCATTTCTGATCAGATAAATTGATTTGCGTAAAATGTTTGTAGCTTCAAAGATAATTCTCATGTTTTTTCCAATGTCTATAAAATAATCTTTTGCATTAGATAGGGTAATATCTGCAGTTTCCTTTAAAGGTACGCTTGCGACTCATTTACACTTTTTGGATTACTATATATAGCGTCATCAATTTCTTCTTGAATGAGATTTTTAATTTCTTTTCGCGTTTTATTTTTTCCTAAATTTTTATTTGCAATTGACTGATAATTCATTTCAAGGTCTGTTATTGTAGTAACATTTTCTTGAACAAGAAAATCATTTAATTCACACAGGAATTCTGCGTCTATTGCTTTAGTAGAAATAATGTCTTGTGATTTTGTTACTACATCAGGATCGCAATTTTATCGTAAAACATTAAATACATGTTTTGCCCAACAATATTTATAGTGTAAAATGTTCTTTGCATGAGGGTCTCCTGGATCTGCGCAGTCACTGAGTTTAATTTTTGGAAATTTCAATGGCTTTTTTTAATTGTTGACCTGCAGAATCTGTTTTTATCGCCATCAATGTTTTTTTTACACCGCCTTTCCGAGGCATCAAAACCACTTATTTTTTTTACCAATGACAATTTTGGATCTCGTTGTGTGTAGCCTACAACATTGTCTTCATGAATGGAAGTAGAACAATATACGTGAAATACACCGCCAGCTCAGTCATTTCCAGCCGAGGACTGCAGTTTCGTGCTTATTAGCACTCATCAGCCCGGCATAGGAAAGTGACTGAGCTGGAGATGGAAAACCTCTTAAGGAAGCCAAGAGTGCCAAACAAACTGGTAGCTAATATAGAATTAGCGCAAACCAGACGAGTGACCGAAACAATGGTTCGGTTCAACTCGAATTTTGAAGGCAAGGCAGGTATATTCAGTAAGTTACCGCCCTATAGCCAGGGCTAAGGCAGAAATACGTGAAATACACCGCCAGCTCAGTCATTTCCAGCCGAGGACTGCAGTTTCGTGCTTATTAGCACTCATCAGCCCGGCATAGGAAAGTGACTGAGCTGGAGATGGAAAACCTCTTAAGGAAGCCAAGAGTGCCAAACAAACTGGTAGCTAATATAGAATTAGCGCAAACCAGACGAGTGACCGAAACAATGGTTCGGTTCAACTCGAATTTTGAAGGCAAGGCAGGTATATTCAGTAAGTTACCGCCCTATAGCCAGGGCTAAGGCAGAAATACGTGAAATACACCGCCAGCTCAGTCATTTCCAGCCGAGGACTGCAGTTTCGTGCTTATTAGCACTCATCAGCCCGGCATAGGAAAGTGACTGAGCTGGAGATGGAAAACCTCTTAAGGAAGCCAAGAGTGCCAAACAAACTGGTAGCTAATATAGAATTAGCGCAAACCAGACGAGTGACCGAAACAATGGTTCGGTTCAACTCGAATTTTGAAGGCAAGGCAGGTATATTCAGTAAGTTACCGCCCTATAGCCAGGGCTAAGGCAGAAAATACGTGAAATACACCGCCAGCTCAGTCATTTCCAGCCGAGGACTGCAGTTTCGTGCTTATTAGCACTCATCAGCCCGGCATAGGAAAGTGACTGAGCTGGAGATGGAAAACCTCTTAAGGAAGCCAAGAGTGCCAAACAAACTGGTAGCTAATATAGAATTAGCGCAAACCAGACGAGTGACCGAAACAATGGTTCGGTTCAACTCGAATTTTGAAGGCAAGGCAGGTATATTCAGTAAGTTACCGCCCTATAGCCAGGGCTAAGGCAGAAATACGTGAAATACACCGCCAGCTCAGTCATTTCCAGCCGAGGACTGCAGTTTCGTGCTTATTAGCACTCATCAGCCCAGCATAGGAAAGTGACTGAGCTGGAGATGGAAAACCTCTTAAGGAAGCCAAGAGTGCCAAACAAACTGGTAGCTAATATAGAATTAGCGCAAACCAGACGAGTGACCGAAACAATGGTTCGGTTCAACTCGAATTTTGAAGGCAAGGCAGGTATATTCAGTAAGTTACCGCCCTATAGCCAGGGCTAAGGCAGAAATACGTGAAATACACCGCCAGCTCAGTCATTTCCAGCCGAGGACTGCAGTTTCGTGCTTATTAGCACTCATCAGCCCGGCATAGGAAAGTGACTGAGCTGGAGATGGAAAACCTCTTAAGGAAGCCAAGAGTGCCAAACAAACTGGTAGCTAATATAGAATTAGCGCAAACCAGACGAGTGACCGAAACAATGGTTCGGTTCAACTCGAATTTTGAAGGCAAGGCAGGTATATTCAGTAAGTTACCGCCCTATAGCCAGGGCTAAGGCAGAAATACGTGAAATACACCGCCAGCTCAGTCATTTCCAGCCGAGGACTGCAGTTTCGTGCTTATTAGCACTCATCAGCCCAGCATAGGAAAGTGACTGAGCTGGAGATGGAAAACCTCTTAAGGAAGCCAAGAGTGCCAAACAAACTGGTAGCTAATATAGAATTAGCGCAAACCAGACGAGTGACCGAAACAATGGTTCGGTTCAACTCGAATTTTGAAGGCAAGGCAGGTATATTCAGTAAGTTACCGCCCTATAGCCAGGGCTAAGGCAGAAATACGTGAAATACACCGCCAGCTCAGTCATTTCCAGCCGAGGACTGCAGTTTCGTGCTTATTAGCACTCATCAGCCCAGCATAGGAAAGTGACTGAGCTGGAGATGGAAAACCTCTTAAGGAAGCCAAGAGTGCCAAACAAACTGGTAGCTAATATAGAATTAGCGCAAACCAGACGAGTGACCGAAACAATGATTCGGTTCAACTCGAATTTTGAAGGCAAGGCAGGTATAT